>NC_135984.1:24120517-24383017 GCF_053455715.1 Rhinoraja longicauda
AGAGTGACCGGGACAAGATTGGTCCTGGATGGCCTTGCCGAGGCAACGTGAGGTGTAGATGGAGTCAATGGAAGGGAGGTTGGCTTGCGTGATGGTCTGGGCTGCGTCCACAAACCTCTTCAATTTCTTGCTGTCTTGGAAGGAGCTGTTTCCAACCCGTGCTGTTTTGCATGCCGATTAAATGTTTTCCACAGCGCATCTGTAGAAGTTGGTGATGGTTGTTTGGGACATGCCGAACTTCCTAAGCCTTCTAAGGAAGTAGAGGCGTTGGTGTGCTTTCTGGGCCATTGCTTCTATGTCGCTGGTCCAGGACCACAAGTTGCTGGTGATATTTGTTCCTAACAACTTGATGTTTTCGACACCATCAATGTATTTCAGGGTGTGTGCACAGCTTTGTCAAGGCTGGCACGGAGGTGGGGTGTTTATAACTGTAGCCCGCTCACAGGCCATCTGCTGGGACTGGACCTGACCTCAGGCTCACCTCTCGGTCCTACAGCCTCTCTTGAGCATGAGTGGCCTCCACTTCCATTACACTCCTGGGCTGCCGGCAATCAGCCATCCTCCACAACCCGTCCAAACCAGACCCTGACTTGCACCGGATTGTATCTGGGCTGGCGCAGAGACGCATCTAACAGAGGTGCTGGCCCTTGGCTCCGGCAGTCCTAGTACATTCCCAACGTCCGATGCTGCCAGTGTGGAGTTTGCATGTATTCCCTGCTCCAGTTTCCTCTCACATCCCAAAGACGTGCAGCTTGGTGGGCCAAAGGACCCATTCTAAATTGCCTTGCGGATGCAAGTGAGTGCTTGAATTTCACAGGAGTCGATGGGAATGTTGCCCGAATAAAAAATGAGACGGTCATAGGGTTAGTGCACATCGATATTTGATAGCATGGACTCAGTGGGCCAAAGGCCTTTTCTCCACGCCACATGACTCTTATCACCCAACTCCCCAGTGCTCGCTGTCCTACAATCCTACCCAGTCCAAGAAAACTCCCCCTTAGAAAGCGTTGGATGTGGATGGACAGAGATAAGATGACTTTAGACTTTAGACTTTAGAGATACAGCACAGAAACAGGCCCTTCGGCCCGCCGAATATGTGCCGACCAGCCATCACCCCAAACACCAGAACTATCCTACACACTAGCAACAATTAAATTTTTTACCAAACCAATTAACCTACAAACCTGTACATCTTTGGAGTGTGGGTGGAAACCGGAGCACCCGGAGAAAACCCACGTGGTCACGGGTAGAACGTACAATCTTCCGTACAGACAGCACCCGTAGTCAGGATCGAACCCAGGTGTCTGCCGCTCTAAGGCAGCAACTCTACCGCTGCACCCCCAGCTTGCCGCCCATGAGTTGTCACGGCACTTTTTCTAGGGTAGGGAAGTTTAAAACTAGTGCGGAGGTAGATGGTGAGAGGGGAAAGATTTAAAGTGTAGCTGAGCGACGAGTTTTACACAGAGAGTGTTGGGTATACAGAAGGAGCTGCCAGAAGAGGTGTTAGAGGTGGGCATGATGATGTTGGTTAATGGACAGGTACATGTATTGGAAGAATGTAGAGGGATGTGGGCCGAATGCAGCCAATTGGGCCGAGATCAGGAAGGTACAGTGGTCGGCATAGATGCGATGGACCGAATGGCCTCCTCCTGCACCTATTGTCTATTGTCTATTGTCTATTGAGATCAGGAAGACACAGTGGTCGGCATAGATGCGATGGACCGAATGGCCTGTGCTATAACTCTCTGAGGCACTGGATGCAATGGGTGTTACAGAACCTAGAACAGTTCCCACAAAGAATGAATGAATGAATGAATGTTTATTGGCCAAGTATGTGCAGATACAAGGAATGTGCCTTGGTGCTCCGCTCACAAATGACAACACAAACATACAGTTAACAATTAAGATAGTAGAGTCGAAGATAGTAAGTGTGACGTTACTATTGAAGAGCAAAAATAAAAACAAAATGGGGATTGTAGACGAGTCAGCCTGACATCTATGGGTTGTACAGTAATGCTGTTGCTGCCTCGCATCGCCGGGAGACCCAGGTTTGATCCCGACCTCGGGTGCTGTCTGTGTGGAGTTTGCACGTTCTACCTGTGACCGCACGCCTTCTCACTGGTGCTCCGGTTCCCTCCCACTCCACAGAGTGGGTGGGTTTGTAAATTAATTGACCTCTGCAAATTGCCCCTGATGTGCAGGGAACGGATACGAAAGTGGGATAGCATGGAACTAGTGTGAAGCGGGCGATCGATGGTTCAGTGGGCTGAAGGGCCCGTTTCCACGCTGTGCCTCTAAACCTATAACATCGGTCGCAGGGACAGTGCTGGCATCCATTACCAAGGGGGTGGATTGGGCAGAGTCAGCGTGGACGTACGAAAGGGAAGCAATGTTTCACAAATATGCCAGAGCTTTGTGAAGTTGGCACTAACAGGATGGACAGGGGTGGCCCACGTTGGTCAGGTTTCTGGCTAACAGAATGCTGCGTTTTTCTGTCTGTGATCATCGCAGCGAGGACATCCTGCAAGGGAAGATGCGATGAGCAATACAACCGTAACAACCCGTGCCACTGTAACAGCAAGTGTGACCAGTACCAGAACTGCTGCCACGATTACTACACCTTGTGTGGGGGTAAGTGTGACCAGTACCAGAACTGCTGCCACGATTACTACACCCTGTGTGGGGGTAAGTGTGACCAGTACCAGAACTGCTGCCACGATTACTACACCCTGTGTGGGGGTAAGTGTGACCAGTACTAGGAACTGCTGCCACGATTACTACGCCCTGTGTGGGGGTAAGTGTGACCAGTACTAGGAACTGCTGCCACGATTACTACGCCCTGTGCGGGGGTAAGTGTGACCAGTACTAGGAACTGCTGCCACGATTACTACGCCCTGTGTGGGGGTAAGTGTGACCAGTTCTAGGAACTGCTGCCACGATTACTACGCCCTGTGTGGGGGTAAGTGTGACCAGTACTAGGAACTGCTGCCACGATTACTACGCCCTGTGTGGGGGTAAGTGTGACCAGTACTAGGAACTGCTGCCACGATTACTACGCCCTGTGTGGGGGTAAGTGTGACCAGTACTAGGAACTGCTGCCACGATTACTACGCCCTGTGTGGGGGTAAGTGTGACCAGTACTAGGAACTGCTGCCACGATTACTACGCCCTGTGTGGGGGTAAGTGTGACCAGTACTAGGAACTGCTGCCACGATTACTACGCCCTGTGTGGGGGTAAGTGTGACCAGTACTAGGAACTGCTGCCACGATTACTACGCCCTGTGTGGGGGTAAGTGTGACCAGTACTAGGAACTGCTGCCACGATTACTACGCCCTGTGTGGGGGTAAGTGTGACCAGTACTAGGAACTGCTGCCACGATTACTACGCCCTGTGTGGGGGTAAGTGTGACCAGTACTAGGAACTGCTGCCACGATTACTACGCCCTGTGTGGGGGTAAGTGTGACCAGTACTAGGAAACTGCTGCCACGATTACTACGCCCTGTGTGGGGGTAAGTGTGACCAGTACTAGGAACTGCTGCCACGATTACTACGCCTTGTGTGGGGGTAAGTGTGACCTACGGAATGGATCTGGAGACCGTTCTTTCTTTCTTTTTTAATCTCTCTCCATTCCTTTCTTCCTCTCTCTGCATCCATCCATTCATCTCCTTCGACGGCTAGTTGGTGTTTCTCTCATGCTCTGATCCTTACAATCAGTCGGCCCAAAGCATCACCGATCCATGTTCTCCAGAGATGCTGCCTGACCTGCTAAGTTACTCCAGCACTTTCTGTCTTTTTTTGTAAACCAGTCCTACTCCTTCCTCTGTGTTCCTTTCTCTCTCTCTTTCTTTGCATTGTAAATCTCTCTCTCTTGTTCATTCTTTCAGTTTTCTGTCCCTTATTCCCTTCTCTTGCAGTCTCTCTCTCTCTCTCTCTCTCTCTCTCTCTCTCTCTCTCTCTCTCTCTCTCTCTCTCTCTCTCTCCCTCCCTCCCTCCTCCCCTCCCCCTCCCTCTCTCTCTCTCTCTCTCTCTCTCTCTCTCTCTCTCTCTCTCTCTCTCTCTCTCTCTCTCTCTCTCTCTCTCTCTCTCTCTCTCCCCCCCCTCCCCTCCCCTCTCCCTCTCTCTCCCTCTCTCTCCCCTCTCCCTCTCCCTCCCTCCTCTCCCTCCCCTCCCCCTCTCCCCTCTCCCTCCCCCTCTCCCTCTCCCCTCTCCCTCTCTCTCTCTCCCTCTCTCTCTCTCTCCCTCTCATAATTTCTGTCCAGCCCAACAAGACGAAGTCCACGTCAGATGGAAAGATAGGTTTGGTTCCCAGCTCAAAGGACAAGTTTAGAGGGATGTGGACCAAACGCGGCAGGTGGGACTAGTGTAGCTGGGACATGTTGGCCAGTGTGGGCAAGTTGGGCCGAAGGGCCTGTTTCCAGACTGTATCACTCTACCCCTCTCTGAATCCATCGTTGGGTGAGAGGTGGTTGGTAGTGTTCTGTTGTCGAGGTGGGATTAGAGTTGTGTAGTTTGTGGATATTGAAGATTCTTCTTCATACTTTGCAGGTACTAGTGCAACATTTAAGAGACATTTGGACAGGTACATGGATGGAATAGGTTTAGAGGGATATGGGGAATCTTCTGTACCTTTGTCCTGATGGGAGCCGGGAGAAGAAGGAATGACTGGGGACAAGTCTTTTGGCTTTGGCTTGTGATTTGTGAATTTGCAAGGATGAACTTCCATTACCCAAACGACTGTAACTAGGAGCCTTCTGTATCATGCTGTTATTTAAGGAAAAGGAGCAAAGGTTTCCCAAGGATAACAGATGGGTTCGCTTAACATCCGTCGTCAGTAATCTACAGGAATCGATAATTAAAAGTAGAGTAAGCTGCTGGTTTGGGATATTTTGAAGGAGGTGGGTAAAGATGTGGACAGGTAGGTCCCCATGGGCATTCATGTGAACCCCCAGATGGACCTTCCTATTCTGAATAGGAAGGGGGTAAACATTCTGCTATGGTTGTGTCTGGCATATTGAGAGCTGTCGGAAGGAACTGCAGATGCTGGTTTACCACCAAAGACAGACACAAAGTGCTGGAGTAACTCAGCGGGGACAGGCAGCATCTCCGGAGAAAAGGAACGGGTGACGTTTCGGGTGGGAACCCTTCTTCAGGCTGAAAGGTAGAGAAGGCTAGAACAAAGTGTACTCCTGTCTGTGTCCTGGGCCTCCTGCACTGTCAGAGTGAAGACGACACACGCAAATTACAGGAACAGCACCTCAACTTCGCTCACTACCCAGTGGTATGAACGCTGATTTCTATCATTTCAAGTAACTCCTGCATTTCTTGCACCCCCCCCCCCCTCTTCTCCCATCCCCCTCCCCCACCCGAGTGGTCCCACTAGAGCCACCGTCCGCATCCTTGTTTCCCTGCCGTTAGCACACCTTTCCCAGCCAGCAATGGGCCATTATGACTCCACCCTTCCTGACGTCATCTGTCATCTGTTGCCAGCCCTGCTTTGCTCTGGGCTTCTCTGTCTTTCAGTCTGACGAAGGGTCCCGACCCAAAACGTCACCCGGTCCTTCTCTCCATGGATGCTGCCTGACCCGCTGAGTTACTCCAGCGTTTTGTGTCCATACTGGGAGCTGTATCCATTCTGGCACCAGACATCAAGGAGGGCATATCGACCAGAGATTTACCAGTGATACCTGAATGTTTAGATGGCGGGACTATCATATGTTGAAAGACTGGAGTGACTAGGCTTGTATACACTGGAATTTAGAAGGATGAGAGGAGATCTTATCGAAACGTATAAGATTATTAGGGGGTTGGACACGTTAGAGGCAGAAAACATGTTCCCAATGTTGGGGGAGTCCAGAACAAGGGGCCACAGTTTAAGAATAAGGGGTAGGTCATTTAGAACTGAGATGAGGAAAAACTTTTTCAGTCAGAGAGTTGTGAATCTGTGGAATTCTCTGCCTCAGAGGGCAGTGGGGGCCAATTCTCTGAATGCATTCAAGAGAGAGCTAGATAGAGCTCTTAAGGATAGCAGAGTCAGGGGGTATGGGAAGAAGGCAGGAACGGGGTACTGATTGAGAATGATCAGCCATGATCACATTGAATTGCGGTGCTGGCTCAAAGGGCCGAATGGCCTCCTCCTGCACCTATTGCCTATTGTCTATTGTCTATTGCTGCCTGACCTGCTGAGTTACTCCAGCATTTTGTGAATAAGTCTATTGTCTATTGTTTGGAAGTTGGAAGGCAAACTGCACAAACGGTGCTTGAATTTAAAAGCTCCCGTGGTAATTTAATCAGAGTTTGCAGGATACTAAAGCAAATCAAATCAAAGTCAATGTGTCACACATGTATGTGTGAGGTTCAGGTGCCAGATGTTTATAGTACCTGCACCTCAATGTACTTGTGCATACAAATAAACGTGATTTGACTTGATTTAACTCGAGGATTTGACTTAGATTTCTGCAGTCGACGCTGCAAAGCAGTAGTTTATATCTTCAGCCAGAAGAGGGCGGTGTTATACCGCTTGTTCAAGTCAAGTTTATTTGTCACATACACATGAATGTGCAGTGAAATGAAAGATTACCCACAGTCCAACAACAAGAGCAATGAAAATAAGCAATAACACACACAATCAAACACAAAGAAACATCCATCACAGTGAGTCTCCTCCAGTCACCTCCTTACAGGGTGAATTTCTCTAATACAGATATCGTTGCACTTGAATGATAACTTTGTGGTTATCACCCATTTTTTGATGCAAAAACTTCACAACAAAACACAATGAAAAAACCCTTGATCGGTATTCATTGTCAATTTTTGGAGCAGCACCACAATTTGGATGATCGCTGGTAGAGCCGTTTCCTCACAGCGCCACAGACGTGGGTTCGATCCTGACCTCGGGTGCTATGTCCGTGAGGAGTTTTGACGTGTAGGGAGGAACTGCAGATGCTGGATCAAACCACAGATACACGCAAAATGCTGGAGTAACTCAGCGGGACAGGCAGCATCTCCGGAGAGAAGGAATGGGTGATGTTTCTCGTCGAGACCCTTCTTCGGACCCAAAACGTCACCCGTTCCTTCTCCCCAGAGATGCTGCCTGTCCCGCTGAGCTACTCCAGCATCGTGTGCTTATCTTCTGGAGTTTGCACGTTCTCCTTGTGACCATCTTGAGTTTTCTCCCGGTGCCCCAGACTCCTCCCACATCCCAAAGACGTGTGGGTTTGTAGGTTAATTGGCCGTCTGTAAACTGCTTCTAAAGTGTAGGAAGTGGATGCGAAAGTGGGATAACATGGAACCAGAGTGAACAGTGATTGATGGCCGGCATGGACTCGACGGGCTGAAGGGCCTGTTCCCATGCCGTATCTTTCAATCAATCAATTGAAATCAAGCAAATACTGCGATGCTGATTTTCCACAAATGAAACTTGCGTTTCCAATTCCTCTCGCTAAGAAGGTATCTTCACTCTTCACCAAAACATACAGGCTTTGCTCTCGTCTGAAACAGAGGAGAAATTTTCACCATCAAGATCGAACCCTAGTTAGGAGTTTCCATTTCAGGATGAAAATACTGGAGATATTCAGCAGCACAGGGGGCAGCACCTGTGGGGGCAGCACCTGTGGGGGCAGCACCTGTGGGGGCAGCACCTGTGGGGGCAGCACCTGTGGGGGCAGCACCTGTGGGGGCAGCACCTGTGGGGGCAGCACCTGTGGGGGCAGCACCTGTGGGGGCAGCACCTGTGGGGGCAGCACCTGTGGGGGCAGAGGCAGGGTTTGTGGTTCTGCAGGTGCCAAGCTTGGATTCTGGAGGCACTTGGTAGGGAGGACCTGGGACAAGGTAGGCTGATCTAAAAGATTAAGATGCATGGAACCCACGATGATAGAGGGTGTGCACTGCCCTGCTGTTCCTGGGGTTGTCAACTGGCCCGTACTAGCCGGGACATCCCGTATTTTGGGCTAAATTGTTTTGTCCCGTATGGGACAGCCCTTGTCCTGTTTTAGGCCTGGAGAGTGCTGCAGGCCCGGACACTGTAGGCCCCGACACTGTAGGCCCCGACACTGTAGGCCCCGACACTGTAGGCCCGATGCTGTAGGTCCTGACACTGTAGGCCCGTACATTGTAGGCCCCTATACTGTAGGCCCCGACGCTGTAGGCCCCGACGCTGTAGGCCCCGACACTGTAGGCCCTGACACTGTAGGCCCCGATGCTGTAGGCCTGGACACTGTAGGCCCCGATGCTGTAGGCCTGGACACTGTAGGCCCGGACACTGTAGGCCCCGATGCCGTAGGTCCCGACACTCTAGGTTTCCGACATTTTAGCACTGGACAGTCTAGGCCCGAAGGCCCGGGCGCCGCCTAACGGAGGTTGCGTAGTAACCCGCCTCCCGGCCCAGGCGGCCGCCATTGGTGGAGTGGGAGCACGTGTCCGCTGGCTGGGTGAGGTCACTTGGGGCGCGGGGTGGTGACGTCACCTTGTGCCGTATTTGGGAGTGAGGAAGTTGGCAACCCCTAGCTGTCAGTGTCCATGTTGAGGACAAAACGTAGACATTCCTGTCATGATGAACCCTATTTTGTGTCAAATTAAATGCTGAATTGGGAGTTGTGAATTGTTTCTGGCCATTGCATTCATTTTACAGCCCACAGACAAAATGGTCACACAACATTGGCCCCCAGTAATTTACAAAATGGCAGCGTATTGAAAGCTTTCTGAGTGCAACAATACATTCACCCACCTCCTCATGTTGTTGATTCCTTTCCTCCCTCCCACAAATGATAACTTGTAGCAAACTCCAATGGTTCAGATTATAAAGTTTTTCTGACATTGTCAAGAGATCTTCTGTAGAGATCTTCAGCCTTCCTGGTGAGCAAACCTACTTCAATAGACAATAGACAATAGACAATAGACAATAGGTGCAGGAGTAGGCCATTCAGCCCTTCGAGCCAGCACCGCCATTCAATGCGATCATGGCTGATCACTATCAATCAGTACCCCGTTCCTGCTTTCTCCCCATACCCCCTCACTCCGCTATCCTTAAGAGCTCTATCCAGCTCTCTCTTGAAAGCATCCAACGAACTGGCCTCCACTGCCTTCTGAGGCAGAGAATTCCACACCTTCACCACCCTCTGACTGAAAAAGTTCTTCCTCATCTCCGTTCTAAATGGCCTACCCCTTATTCTCAAACTGTGGCCCCTTGTTCTGGACTCCCCCAACATTGGGAACATGTTATCTGCCTCTAATGTGTCCAATCCCCTAATTATCTTATATGTTTCAATAAGATCCCCCCTCATCCTTCTAAATTCCAGTGTATACAAGCCCAATCGCTCCAGCCTTTCAACATACGACAGTCCCGCCATTCCGGGAATTAATCTAGTGAACCTACGCTGCACGCCCTCCATAGCAAGAATATCCTTCCTCAAATTTGGAGACCAAAACTGCACACAGTACTCCAGGTGCGGTCTCACCAGGGCCCGGTACAAAGCTTGTCCTTTTTACTCTGTAACACCACCCCGATTTGGTCTGAAACGTCCACAAATGTCCATTGGCAGCATCTGGACACAGCATGTCCACACTAATGTCTCTCTTCTGATTTTTGCTCTCCTCTTGCTGATTAGGTTTGCACGTCTCTCTCTGTCTCTCTCTCTCTCTCTCTCTGTCTCTTTCTCTATCTCTCTGTCTCTCTGTCTCCTCTGTCTCTCTCTGTCTCTCTCTGTCTCCTCTGTCTCTCTCTGTCTCTCTCTGTCTCCTCTGTCTCTCTCTGTCTCTCTCTGTTTCTCTCTCTATCTATCTGTCTCTCTTTTTTTCTCTCTCTCTCTCTCTCTCTTTCTCTCTCTCTCTCTGCCTCTCTCTCTGTTTCTATCTCTTTCTCTCACACTCCCTCTCATTCTGTCTCACACTCTCTCACTCTCTCATGCACTCTCACACACACTTTCTTACACACACTCACACACCCTCTCACACTCTCGCTCTCACTCTCTCTTGTACACTATTGCAGACTCTTGCACACCCTCTCTCGCACACTCTCTTACACATTCTCATGCACACACTCTCGCGTACACTCTCTCGTGCACACACACACACTCACACACACACACACTCACACACTCACCCACACACACACGCTCACACACACACACGCACACACATGCACTCATGCACACTCACACACAAACCCGCACTCACACACATACACACACACACACTCATGCACACTCATGCACGCGAACACTCATGCACACTCATACACACTCTCATGCACACTCACACAAACACTCACACACACTCATGCACACTCACACACACACACTCACGCACACACACTCTCACACACTCACAAACTCATGCACACTCACACACACACACTCACACACACACACACACACACACACACTCACACACACACTCATACACACTCACACACACACACACTCTCACACACACACTCATACACACACACTCTCACGCACACACTCATGCACACGCACACACACTCTCACACACACACACTCCCTGGCTCGCTGTGTCACAGTCTCACAGCTGACGTTGGTGCATTCATTGTTTTGCAGCCAGCAACCCTGGGACTGGATTCACAGCGCAGGAGCTCCTCGATGTTTCTGAACAGATCTACATGCTGGACATCAACAAAGCCTCCGACGGCGACATCCGCCTGAACCTTCAGAGCCCTGTTACCAACTCCCAGACTGGGTTCAAGGTTGACCTGGCTACAAACCGGTGAGAGCACACAAACACTCCAACTCACCAGAAACTCTGTAACTAATCTGTGACTTCTTCTGAACTAACTTCCACGGTCGAATGTCAGTGTCACTTGTTTCTTCATTTAGCATTGGAACTTAAGATAACGCCACCCTCAGTCTTGTCTGCAAACATGGTAAAAACAACGTAACGGAACTAATCGTGCCATGGTCAACTCACCAACCTTAAAGTTGCACCTAGCAACTAATCAGAGACCCTGGTTCGATCCTGACTATGGGTGCTGTCTGGGCGGACTTTGTACGTTCTCCTTGTGACTGCATGGGTTTCTCCGGGTGCTCCGGTTTCCTCCCACACTCCAAAGACTCAAGAGAATAACATGAATAACGTTTAGTGCAAGATAAAGTCTAGTAAAGACTAGTCCAATTAAAGATAGTCCGAGGGTCTCCAAAGAGGTAGATAATAGTTCAGGACTGCTCTCTAGTTGGTGATAGGATGGTTCAGTTGCCTGATAACAGCTGGGAAGAAACTGTCCCTGAATCTGGAGGTGTGCATTTTTACACTTCTACACCTCGTGCCTGATGGGAGAGGGGAGAAGAGGGAGTGACTGGTCCTTGATTATGCTGCTGGCCTTGCCGAGGCAGCGTGAGGTGTAGATGGAATCAATGGAGTGAATGGCATCACCCCCGCTGAGCTTCCAGTCTTAGAGAGTATGGTGATGCCTCTGTGGCATCCCTGCACAGAATAATCATCACTAGTCTGTGTGACATGCACAACACTGTAGCGTTAGAACTGGGCGGCACGGTGGCGCAGCGGTAGAGTTGCTGTCTTGCAGCGCCAGAGACCCGGGTTCGATCCTGACTACGGGTGCTCGTCTGAACAGAGTTTGTACGTTCTCCCCGTGACCGCGTGGGTTTACTCCGAGATCTCCCATTTCCTCCCACACTCCAAAGACATACAGGTTTGTAGGTTAATAGGCTTGGTATAGTTGTAAATTGTCCCTAGTTGTGTGAGGGATAGTGTTAGTGTGCGGGGATCGCTGGTCAGCGCGGACTCGGTGGGCCGAAGGACCTGTTTATCACGCTGTATTTTTAAAGCTAAACCAAACTAAACTGACGTTATAACCAGTCTCACTATTATGCCTGTTGTGTCTGGGATTTTTAATGCATAATATTACAGTTATTACTTTATTAAATGTTTGACTATTATATTTTATCTGTGTATTACATTTACAGGTGTATTAAGCTGCTCAAGTAAAATATTTCATAGTTTCGTTGTCAATAGTCATCAGTCAAAGTATTGAGTATAGAAGTTGGGAGGTCATGTTGCAGTTGTATAAGACGTTGGTGAGACCACATTTAGAATATTGTGTTCAGTTCTGGGCGCCATGTTAGAGGTAAGATATTGTCAAGCTTGAAAGGGTTCAGAAAAGATTTATGAGGATGTTGCCAGGACTAGAGGGTGTGAGCTATAGGGAGAGGTTGATTAGGCTGGGTCTCTATTCCATGGAACGCAGGAGGATGAGGGGAAATCTTATAGAGGTGTACAAAATCATGAGAGGAATAGATTGGGTAGATGCACAGTCTTTCACCCAGAGTAGGGGAATCGAGGACCAGAGGACATAGGTTCAAGGTGAAGGGGAAAAGATTTAATAGGAATCCGAGAGGTAACTTTTTCACACAGAGGGTGTATGGAACAAGCTGCCAGAGGAGATAGTTGAGGCTGGGGCGTTCCTATCATTTAAGAAACAGTTGGACAGGTACATGGATAGGATAGGTTTGGAGGGTTATGGACCAAGCACAGGCAAGTAAGACTAGGGTAGCTGGGACATTGTTGGAGGAGTCCAGAACCAGGGGTCACAGCTTAAGGATAAGGGGGAAGTCTTTTAGGACCGAGATGAGAAAACATTTCTTCACACAGAGTGGTGAATCTGTGGAATTCTCTGCCACAGACGGTAGTTGAGGCCAGTTCATTGGCTATATTTAAGAGGGAGTTAGATGTGGCCCTTTTTGCTAAAGGGATCAGGGGGTATGGAGAGAAGGCAGGTACAGGTTACTGAGCTGGATGATCAGCCATAATCATATTGAATGGCGGTGCAGGCTCGAAGGGCCGAATGGCCTACTCCTGCACCTATTTTCTATGTTTCTATGTTTCTATGTTGACCGGTGTGGGCGAGTTGGGCAGAAGGGCCTGTTTCCACACTGCATCAATCTATGACTCTAAGACTCTAATACATACTAATACATAATTAAACACTGTTGTACCTTGACTTGAATCTGACTCAGTATAGTGCAGGCCAGGATATTATAGCACTTCTTTTTAAAACTATGCTGCGCGTGATTGATGCAGTCAGTTGCCCCAGGACAATCCAGTCTGTCTCACCATTAAACCTGGTGCAATATTGTGGAATTCTGCTGTGTAACACCTTAAACTAATAATAATATGACCTTGGCATATAATCTTGGCAATCTCATGCAAAAACAGCACAGGAATTTATAAAATATCAGGGCACAGGTAATAGAGCACTGAACATAGAACAGGCCCGTCAGCCCAGCATGTCCTTGCCAAACATGATGCCAAGATAAGTTCATCTCATCCGCCTGTACCTGACCCATATCACTCAATTCCTTGTATATCCATGTGCCTGGATAAGAGTCATTTAAACCCTGCTATAGTACCTGCCTCCACCACTAACCCTGGCAATGCCTTCCAGGCACCCACCACTCTCTGAGTAAAACAAAAGACTTGACCCACACACCCCCTTTAAACTTTGCCGCTCTGAGTTGGGCCCCTCAATTTAGGGTCTCACGGTTCTTTGGCCTTTTTTTACGCTGCAGTCTCTATGAATATGTGAATGAGATCGCCATATTCGCGAAGCCGACCTTTGCTAAACTCATTGCACTCCTGGACAACTACCACCGGATGACAGGCACCGCTGAGAACTTCACACCCGAGCAGCTGGGAGAGGAGGATGCATTTATCAAAGAGATCATGCGCACACCCATCATGGAGCATCTGTACAGCGTCCTCCACTCAAAGAGTAAGTGTCCTGGGGGGGAGAGCACTGCACCCAGGAGTCCCCGTATTTCATACTGTAAATATTATTGTAAATAAGTGATCACATTATTTTTGGTAAAAAAAGAGTAAGGGTCCTACAGTGCACTCCATTTGACCCCATGTGGCAGTCATGTTTGTGCTAATGTCCCTCTGCCATGAGGAATATACTGCATGCCCTGGAGAGTGTAGATTTTACCCAACTTGTGGCACCACTTTTCCCATGCTGATATTCTGAGAGTTCGGAAAACGCAGCGAGAGGAGATTGAGTTTAATTTCAAGTGTGATGTTCTAAAGCCGACATCAATTCCAGGGCCATGGTGCGGAATTCAGAGGAAAGACTTTGGCACAAGACCCACCCCAGCTCCTGTGCACACAAAACATAATGAAAATACATGAGGTATGAGATAAATCTTAGGTAGAGAGAAAACTGGGAAATTATATATATATATATATATATATATATATATATATATATATATATATATATATATGCATATACATATATTTATCCATCAATTCACTTATCTATCTATCTATTTATTTATTCATTTATTCATGTATTTATTTATTTAGTTATGTATTTATTTGTTAGTTTGTTTATTTATTTGCTTATTTATTCATTTATTTATGTATGCGTGTACACATGCACATACATAAATAAATCAATTAAATAGATTTGTGCATGTGTATATATGTATGTATATAGTTCCAAGTTTACTCTCTACTTACATATATCATACATAATGTATTTTCATTTTACATCTTGTGCATATTATATATATATATGAGAGAAAAGATATATATATATATACACACACAATAATATATATATTATATGAGTGAGATAAATATGTATATTTTATGAGATAAAAGATACATATACAATATTTATATTATATATATGATAAAATATACATATACAACAACACACTCTATATATATATATATATATATATATATATACTATATAAACGAACTATATATATAGTTTGTGTATCATTTTCTCTCTCTCTCTTATATGTATATGTTGCAAGACAAGGTTTTATTCGGCAGGCCATGAATGTAGTAGATGACACTTGCAGAGTAAATGATCAAAGCAGCATGGGTAAGGTATTTACACAGACTCCAGACTATTTACAGAGTACATAATATGCATGACACATGAGAACTTACATACATGTAGTATACATGTCATATATAAAAGTCACATTCACGCATAGTCTGTCTCCACAAGAGATTTCACGCACTTATACGGTGCCATGCACACATCTTGAAGGTTTGGATTTCAGCTGTTCTCTCTCTCTCCCCGTTCATAGAATTGTATAATTCCAAAGTTGAGTTTGAAGAAGACCTGAAGAAGATGTGGTTTGGATTATACTGTAGATCCCAAGATATCCTCGACTCCAGTGGCTTTGAGCACGTCTTTTCAGGTGCGTAGAATCTCTCAACACCATTTTTAAGACAAGGAGAATCTCTGACAATGGCCGTGAAAAATGTCAGTACAACTCCAGGTCAGTTGTGTAAGAATTGGGAATATCTGGATCTTGTGTAATAAAACTGAGTGCTGAACTACTATCTACCTCATTGATCACCCTCGGCCTATCCTTGATTTGACTTTGCTGCCTTAACCTTGCATTAAACGTCATTCCCTTATCATGTATCTGTACATTGTGAATGGCTCGATTGTAATCATGTGTTGTCTTTCTGCTTACTGGATAGCACGCAACAAAAGCTGCTCACTGTACCTCGGTACACGTGACAATAAACTAAATTAACTAACTGAGCAGTGCCTTTAATCAAAACCTGCCCGATTTATCAGTTATACATTGAGTTATACATTTGCTCAAATTCATGTTCTCAATGATGGCCTATATTAACCTTTCTTGATCATACCTTCACCATGTGTCAATATAACACTTCCACCATCACAATCTACCTCACATCTCATTCAAGTCTGAAGAAGGGTCTTGACACGAAATGTTACCTATTCCTTTTCTCCAGAGGTGCTGTCTGACCCGCTGAGTTACACCAGCGCTCTGTGTCTATCTCATTCCTCTATCCCATGTCTTCCCTGCTCTTCCTTCATCTCATCTCCAGCTTTTTAATCACACTCTCACCCTTAGGTTCAGTCACTCTTTCACCATTTCTATTGTCAGACATTAACCATCTGTTGTACTTTCATTGTTATTCCACCAATCCTATTTTCACCAGCACCTTTTTCACTGTCAGACAGTTGGCTTCATATTTTTTATCATTACTTTCAGAATTTGACTCTATATTTTCACAAAAAAAGTATTTGATTCATTTTGGGACATTTTGACATCATGAAAGACACTACAAAAAAGACACTACAAAAATCAACCTTGAATCATCCCAAACCTTAAACTTTACATCAAAGTCGCACAGTTTAAAAGAATGGGTATCAGAACACTTGAAAAAATTATAATGGGGCTGGGCTGAATCAACATGGATTTATGAAAATAAAGTGATATTTTATAAATCTGTTACAGTTTGTAGGGATGTAACTATTGGTATAGATAAGTAGCTGTCCTGAACTACGATCTACCTCGTTGGAGACCTACGGACTATCTTTGATCAGACCTTACTGGCTTTATCTTGCATTAAATGTTATTCCCTTATCATGTATCTGTACACTGTGAATGGCTTTGATTGTAATCATGTATTATCTTTCCGCTGATTGGTTAGCACGCAACAAAAGCTTTTCACTGTACCTCGGTACACGTGACAATAGACTAAACTAAACTAAACTAAATGGGTGAATGGATGTGGTATTCGTATTTCCAGAAGGCATTTGAGTGTGCATGTGAACTGGATGTAATATATTGAAAGATACAAAGTGCTGGAGTAACTCTGTGGGTTAGGCAGCATCCCTGGAGAACAAGGATAGGAAACGTTTTGGGTTGGGACCCTTCTTCAGACCGATATATTGACATGGCTTGATGAATGGTTAGCGGAGAGAAAGCAGAAAGTAGGAATGAACAGATCATTTCAGGTAGGGTTGCGGTTTGTAACCAGAGTCACAAGGAGCTGTCCATAATGAGAAGGGTCTCGACCCGAAACGTCACCCATTCGTTCTCTCCAGAGATGCTGCCTGTCCCGCTGAGTTACGCCAGCGTTTTGTGTCCTTATTTGGATTAGGAGATCTTGATTGTACAGTTTGTACTAAGTTGGATCACAAAATGAGGTGTGAGGAGGACGTACAATAAAAGAACATAGGCTAAATAAATGGACGAATGGAATGTAATGAGGGAAAATACGATATCCATTTTGGTATAAAAGAAATAGAAGAGGCGAGTGTTTTGTAGATGCTGAGAGATTAATGTTCAGATGCTGAAAGTTAACATTAGGTTGAGCAAGCAATTAAGAATGTAAACTGTATACAGATGAAAAAAGCTGGAGTAACTCAGCGGGTCAGGCAGCATTTATGGAGAAAAGGAATAGGTGACGTTTCGGGTCAAGACCCTTCAGACTGAGAGTCAGGGGAAAGGGAAGGTTGATCTTTATCAAAAGAAGATTTGAGATGAAGGATAAAAATGACTTTACTGGACGCTGGTGAGACTGCAAGCCGACTGAGGTTCACAAGTCTCGTCTCACTGAAGGAGTATACTTACTACAGTGAGTGCAATCAAGGTTCAGCATAGAGATTGTAATATGAGGAGAGGAAATGGCCTGTTCTGATACAAACAGAAAGGAAGAGTGAATTACCTAAGGTTGGCAAATTTGAGTCCTTACGAAATGTGGGGGAGAAGAGGTACATGTGTGGTGGTGATATAATATAAGGAAATAACTGCAGATGCTGGTACAAATCGAAGGTATTTATTCACAAAATGCTGGAGTAACTCAGCAGGTCAGGCAGCATCTCAGGAGAGAAGGAATGGGCGACGTTTCGGGTCGAGACCCTTCTTCAGACTGATGTCAGGGGGGCGGGACAAAGGAAGGATATAGGTGGAGACAGGAAGATAGAGGGAGATCTGGGAAGGGGGAGGGGAAGAGAGGGACAGAGGAACTATCTAAAGTTGGAGAAGTCAATGTTCATACCACTGGGCTGCAAGCTGCCCAGGCGAAATATGAGGTGCTGTTCCTCCAATTTCCGGTGGGCCTCACTATGGCACTGGAGGAGGCCCATGACAGAAAGGTCAGACTGGGAATGGGAGGGGGAGTTGAAGTGAAATCATGTAGGAGCTGGCAGAAATTGTTGTGCGTTGGACCTGCGACTAGTGTGGTTTTCTCCAGGTGCTCAGGTTTTCTCAAAGATCTTCGGTTTCCTCCCACATTCCAAAGACGTACAGGTTTGTAGGTTAATTGGCTTGGTGTAAATGGAAAAAAAATAGTTCCTCGTGTGTGTAAGGTAGTGTTAACGTGCGGGGATCGCTGGTCGGAGAGGAGTCGGTGGGCCGAAGGGCCTGTTTCCGCGCTGTATCTCTAAATTAAACTGAACTAAACTGTAGATGCTGGAACCTGGAGAAAAATACAAAGGGCTGGAGGAACTTGGTGAGCCAGGCAGCACCTGTGGCAGCTGCTTGGTTTTGGTTCTGTTGCTGTAGATGATGGCTGTCCAATAATTCACTTGCTCCAAATTCCTTTTGGAAACCAGGTGAGGTGAAGCGAGGCAAGGTGTCTGGATTCCACAACTGGGTGCGGTTTTACCTGGCAGAGAAAAACAACGAACTGAACTACTACAGTTACAACTACAATGGACCGGTGAGTGCCCCATGGGAAATGGCCCTGACCTGAGGTATGTGGAGAGCTATGAATCTGTGGAACGTTAGAGTCCTCTCCAGGAGCCCTGTTCCCTGGTGATGAACTCTGTACAGATGGCGGTAGATACAATATGCTGGAGTAACTCTCTGCCACAGAGGGCAGTGGAGGCCAGATCACTGGATGAATTTAAGAGCGAGTTAGATATAGCGCTTTGGACTAACGGAATCAAGGGATATGGGGAAAAGGCAGGAACGGGGTACTGATTTTGGATGATCAGCCATGATCACAATGAATGGCGGTGCTAGCTCGAAGGGCCGAATGGCCTCCTCCTGCACCTATTTTCTATGTTTCTTACTCAGCAGGACAGGCAGCATCTCTGGAGAGAAGGAATGGGTGAGGTTTCGGGTCGAGACCCTTCTCTCCCAGCGATGCTGCCTGTCCTGCTGGGTTACTCCAGCATTTTGTGTCTACCTTCGATCTAAACCAGCATCTGCTACACATTCTTTCCTACACATTCTGTACGAACGGTGTCGGCACGATTCCAGTTCCGTAACATTTCCTATCTCTGCCTCCACGTCATTTACGACGTGACTGAGGCTCTTAATATCTCCAGACCTTCCTGTTCTAGTCCTTCCCCGGCCACTCACCTTCTCTTCCTACATATCCAATATATGGACCGGCATCAAGTCCTAGTCATCCATTAACCCTCTGCTCATTGAAGAATGTTCAGTTTAGTTTAGTTTAGAGATACAGCGCGGAAACAGGCCCTTCAAATCCGTGCTGTGCAGCGATCCCTGCACACTAACACTACCCGACACACACTAAGCACAATTTACAATTTTACCGAATCCAATTAACCTACAAACCTGTACGTCATTGGAGTGCGGGAGGAAACCGGAGCTCCTGGAAAAAAACACACAGAGGTCACGGGGAGAACGTACAGACAGCATTCGGTAGTCAGGATCGAACCCGGGTCCCTGGCGCTGTGAGGCAGCAACACTACCGCTGCGCCACCGTGCCACATTTTGCCTCCTCATCACTAAATGCCTGAGGTTTAACATTTTCATTTTATGTTCTAATTGCTCCATGGCCTCAATTCTGCCTCAAAATGTTTACCCTTTTAGTCTGACAAACCTCCATGATACCTGAACGCTTTCAATTATGACCTCCAATCCAACATTGGTGATTTCCTTTCATCAGGCCTAAGCCCTAAGGTTTGCAAGTACTTCAATATCTTTAGATGAATTAACCTAATTGTTCTTCCCCCACAAAAATAAAGACCCCTCACGTGGAAAAGAACGTTTTAAATCCCAAGTCACTGGGAAAAATGGAGACACAGGAGACTGCAGATAAAGCAAAATAAAAATTCTGTGGATCTCAGCGCGTCAATCTATGTGCTTGGACATGAAGGGATAATTGAAGTTTAAGATAGTCAAAGAGATATGCAGCACAGAAACAGACCTTCTGGCTCAACGTATCTATGCTGACCAAGATGTCCATCTAAACTAGTCCCACCTGCCCACATTTGACCCATGTCCCTCTAAGCGGAGTCTAATTGCCATTCCTGTATTCCTATCCCAGGTGCTAAGGTCCCCCTTCTCAGGGCTGCTAATACACCCCTTTTCCAGAATGCTTTTATTAGTTTGTGTGCTGATCTCTCCCCCCATCCGCTAATTGTCTCCCTTCTGTTGGTGCAAATATTCCCTCTTCCGGAAATCAACATTATCCCATTCCTTAATGCCGATATAAGTCCCTTTAGAGTCACAAGGCATGGAATTAGGCCCTTCAGCCCCCCAGGTCTGTGCAATCATCAAGCCCATTTACATTCACCCATTTTATTCTCCCCTTATTCCCATGGTTCCATATACCCACCACCATTAAAAAGTTCAGTTCAGTTTAGTTTATTATCATGTGTCCCCCAGGTACAGTGAGAAGCTTTTGTTGCCTGCTAACCATCCAGCAGAAAGACAATACACAACTACAATTGAGCCATTCACAGTGTACAGATACATGATAAGGCAAGGTAAAGCCAGTAAAGTCCGATCAAAAATAGTCCGAGGGTCCCCGATGAGGTGGATAGTAGTTTGGGACCACTCTCAGGTTGTGGTAGAAAGAAGTGTTTAAAAAGTTGCCCCTTGGCTTCCTAATAGATCTTTCCCTTCTCACCTTAAATCTATATCCTCTGGTTGTTGAGTTACAGAGTCATACAGCGTGGAAACAGACCCTTCAGCCCATCTTGCCCACACCGGCCAACATGTGCCAGCTACACCAGTCCCACCTGTTTGTGTTTGGCCCATATCCCACCAAACCTGTCATAGCCTGTCTAACTGTTTCTTAAACATTACGATAGTCCCTGCCTCAACTACCTCCTCTGACAGCTCGTTCCATACACCCACCACCCTTTGTATGAAAATGTTACCCCTCAGATTCCTATTAAATCTTTCCCCTTTCACCTTAAACCTATGTCCTCTGGACCTCGATTCCCCTACTCTGAGCAAGAGACTCTGTGCGTCTACCCGATCTATTCCTCTCATGATATTATACACTTATTCTGCCTTGGGAAAGGCTTTGCCGTTTTCATTTTCTCCAGAGGTGCAATGGTTTGATATTTCACCATATCTCCACAGTGGGTTAACTACCCAGACGTGCTGGCAATGCAGTTTAACTGGAACGGATACTACAAGCAAGTTGGATCAGGCTTCATTGGCTCCAGTCCGGAGTTTGATCTTGCCATTTATACCCTTTGCTTCATCGCCAGGCCTAATAATGCGTAAGTGTGTTTTGGCAATTCCTGGGTGGATATCTGAGTAATGTCTCACTTTCTAATATACATGCAGATGGAATTTATCTATGGAAATAGGTCTTCTTCTTCTTGCGTTTGAGGCAACAGAAGTTGTGAAGCTGCTTCTGCTTCTGCTTCTGCTGTCTCTGTTTGTTGTCGTTCGCCTGGCTGAGGTCAGTTGACTGGGCTCCACCACGGGGAGGTCGACAACGTGAGCCCCTGGAAATAGGTTAAATAAGGACAAATCGGTTCTATTGTCAGAAAGTGCGGTCATCACGTGAGACAGATTAAGCTGAGGTTTTGGGGCAGAAAACATTGAGACACCAAGTTCTTAGTATTTCTTCAGTAATCAGCTTCACAATGGAAATGGGTAAATATCTGAAATAAAAGTTTCGTTTAGAGATACAGCGCGGAAACAGGCCCTTCGGCCCACCGTGTCCGTGCTGACCAGCGATCACCGTACACCAGCACTATCCCTACACACCAGGGACAATTTACAATCTTTACCATGCCAATTAACCTACAAACCTGTACATCTTTGGAATTTTGCGAGGAAACCAGAGCACCCGGGAAAACCCACGTGGTCATGGGGAGAACGTACAAACTCCGTGCAGACAGCACCCGTGGTCAGGATCGAACCCAGGTCTCTGGCTCTGTAAGGCAGCAACTCTACCTCTGCACCACTGTGCCGCTCCTGGTTAACCTTTATCTGAGAACATTGCTCGGAACGAGGACAATTTAAAAAAAATAGGCTTTTCAAAGAGCCAACATGGGACCAATGGACTGAACGGCCTCCTTTGGTTCCATGTCTGTATATGAGAAGGATGGTAATTTCACCTCATCAGAGATACAAACCCGACTCCTTTGTCGCCATTACCCTTGTTGTAGAAGGACGTAAATCACCCCGAAGCAGACTGTTTCGGACAGGTACGAAAACAAGGGCTGGAAAATCCCAGCAGATCCCGATCGCAACTGTGGGAAGAGAAACAGAGTTAAACTTTCGGGTCAAAGTCCCTCCATCAGAACTGGGAAGGAGACAAAAGAGGCTTGTTAAGCTGCGGTATGGTGGGGAGGGGAATGTCTTTGATAGGGTGAAATTGTGGTGACCATGGGGAGTGGTAGATTTGTCTAGCCTGACCTCTATTCCCCGTCTTCCTGCTCTGCATTTTGCAGCTCCTATCTTCTTTATGTCTATGTTCTCACTCTCTTAACTGCTTCCATTCGCTTGCCGGCTAGATAATCTCGTTAACAACTAATTCCCATGGTCACCCTGGTTTGACCCAAGTAAAGATATCCTCTTTCCCCACCCCCTTCCAGCTCCTTCCCAATTCTGACAAGGGGTTTGTGATGCGAAACGTTAACTCTGTTCCTCCTTCCCACAGTTGCGGCCGGAGCTGCTGAGTTTTTCCCAGCATTTTTTGTTTTCACAACAAGCGGAAACAGTCTGCTTCTGGGCACATCCTTCCACAGCAAGGGTGATGGTGATAGGGGAGTTGTGTTTGTATCTCTGATGGGTGATAATAACATCCTTCTCACACACGTGGAAATGGAATTATGTGGCACCGAAGGAGGCCGTTCGGCCCCGAGTTCCCATGTTGGCTCTTTGAAAAGGATCCAGTATTAAGTCCAGCAGGCTGCAACATTCCCAGATGAAAGATGAGGAGTGGTCCCCCAAGCTTCAACTGGACCTTATTGAATACTAATGAACAATAATAAATAAATACATTTATTAGCCAAGTATGTACACAAAATGGAATTTGCCTTGGTGCTTTGCTCGCAAGGATAAAAACACGATATACAGTAGGAGTGACCCCCTTGGTCAGCCATGACCGAGGGGGCCCAAGAAGAAGTAGGAGTAGGAGTGTAACAGTGCAGGAGGCTACGGACAGGTAGGCAAGAGTGGAAGTGGGAACGGAGAATTAAAGTGGCAACAATGGAAGCCCGGGTTGACCCCTGGAGGCTGATTGCAGGTTTTCTGAAATCAGTCAGTCAGTGTTTGCTTTCCCCAACAAGAGAACCTTGTTAGAGTCCCTTCAAATACATCCATCCTCAAAGGGGTGGCACAGTGGTGGAGTTGCTCTCTTGCAGCACCAGAGACCCAGGTTTGATCCCGACTACAGGTGCTGCCTGTAAGAGTTTGTGCGTTCTACCTGCGACCTGTGTGGTTTTCTCCAGGCGCTCCGCTTTCCTCCAACACTCCAAAGACGTCCAGGCTTGTAGGTTGTAGGAAGGAACTGCAGATGCTGGTTTAAACCGAAGATAGACACAAAATGCTGGAGTAACTCAGCGGGCCAGGCAGCATCTCTGGAGAGAAGGAATGGGTGACCCTTCAGAAGGGTCTCAACCCGAAACATCACCCATTCCTTCAGCCTGTCCCGCTGAGTTACTCCACCATTTTTTGTCAATCTCAGGTTTGTAGGTTAATTGGCTTCTGTAAATTATTCCTAGTGTGCAGGTTAGTGCTAATGTAAGGAGTGTTCGATGGTCGGCGCAGACTCGTTGGGCCAAAGGGCCTGTTTCTACGCTGTAGCTCTAAAGTTTAAAGTCTAAATAGGCAAAAGATGCATGTCAAAGTTTTTCAGTCATAAAGTTAGTCTTGATGTTATGATTGGGCTGTGCTGCAGAGGGCGTCCTGCGTTATCACCAGTCAGTTATATTCAGGCTAAGTGACTAGCTCTGAAATAACAGCGAGAGTCCTAGGTCTTATAGGGAGGTGAAGCGGTTTCAGTTTCCGTTTAGTTTATTGTCATGTGTACCGAGGTACAGTGAAAAGTTTTTGTTGCGCGCGAACCAGAGGGGAATGGTGGTCATCGGAGCTGAACTATTCAGCGACTATTTTCTCTTCTGTTGCTTCCGCAGATGCAAGCTGAGCCTCGGTGGTAACCCCATGGACATTCAGAGCTACACCTGGACCAAGTCCACATATGGAAACGGGAAGAAGTACATAGGATCAGTATTCCCACTTACACCTTGAGAAACCAGCAACTTTCTGACACCGTGAGAGGACAGAAGCCTTCCTGACGATTCAGAGCCAGAATTGTGCTTCCAAGACAATCCGATGTGTAATAAAGGAACTCGATTTGCATTAACTCTGTTTATAGTCAATTAGTGTGAACTCCATTCTGTGAAATAAGGGAGATTATTAAGGCTGAGCACACATTCCCTACTGCAGAGACTCTACTGCTTCCGTTCTAGTTTGCAAAAAAACAAGGAGCTGCAGGTGCTGGCTTACTGTGGAAAGACACAACATGCTGGAATAACTCAGCAGATCAGGCAGCACTCCTGGAAAACATAGATAGGTGACGTTTTGGGTCAGGTTGCTTCTTCGGATGATTGCCCGGGGTGGGATGAAAACCCTGCAATCAGTCTGAAGAAGGGTTCCTGACCCGAAATGTCACCCGTCCATGTTCCAGCCATGTTCTCCAAAGATGCTGCCCGACCCACTGAGTTACTGCAGCATTTTGTGCCTTTCTCGTGCCAGTATGTTTTTTAATTGTCCTCTTAGTTGGCCCTTGTGTGCAGGCAGTGGATGTGAAAGTGTGATAACATAGAACCAGTGCGCATAGATGATTGATGGTCAGGGTGGACTCGGTGGGGTGTAGGACCCGTTTCCAGGTTGTGTCTTTTAATCCATCTAGTGAAGTTGTACTTATTCACAAAATGCTGGAGTAACTTAGCAGGTCAGGCAGCATCTCAGGAGAGAAGGAATTCTCTCCTGAGATGCTGCCTGACCTGCTGAGTTACTCCAGCATTTTGTGAATAAATACCTTCGATTTGTACCAGCATCTGCAATTATTTTCTTATACTAGTGAAGTCATGCTGTACTACCCACCCATACACTGTCCATGGCCGGCTGTCGATTGTGTTCCACGTGGAGAAACTATGCAAAGTTGAACTAAACTGCAAGGCTAACTTCTATGGGATAAGAGGGGGATCTAGACAGGATAAAATATGATCAAAGATTGACAGGAAAATCTGTGACAAATCAAGAAGTTTCAAGTTAAAATGACGAGTTACACAGTGTGGTTCAGATTGAATTAAACTATTTTAATATATAGTAAAAGGTATATTACTAAAACACAGCATTTACCATTAAAAGGAGGTAGAACAACTCAGCTCACTGTTACGTATTATATGTTCTCTGCAGGACTTTAAAAAAAAGATCCTACTGTTCCAGTCAACTGATTTGAGATTCAAAAGTGATGCATTTTTCTATGTACCATGGCTCCTTGTGAATATTTTGCACATGGAAGCCATTTACCAAATTCCCTCTCTTTGTTGGTGTTCTTGCAAAGGTATCACGGGTGAATCTATGCATTAGTTCAGTCTTGTGGAAAACCAGGACGAGCCAAGACATGGTAAAGGTTACTGAGTCACGATGCCCCTGAAGCCAGGGGGTTGGGGACTTCCTTTGACTGAGGGAACCTAGCTCCATTGTTGAAGTAGGCATTGAGGGAGGCTGACCTCGACTGAAACAGAGGGGATTGCATTAGATTAAGGCTGGGTGAGCACAAGGGATCTCACTCCCTTAGTGGACCAGATTCAAGTGGTGGAAACCCGTCACCTATTCATTCCCTGCACAGATGCCGCCTGACCCGTTGAGTTCCTCCAGCACTTTGTGCTTTACTTAAGATTCCCGTGTCTGCAGTTCCTTGCATCTCCATTGAGTATAGAATTTGGGACGTTATGTTAATCGTACATGGTGTTGGCGAGGCAGCACTTGGAGAATTGTAGATACAAGGACTTGCAAATGCTGATCTACCGAAAGAGTAGTCATGAAGTACTGGAGCAACTCAGTGGGTCAGGCAGCATTTCTGGAGAGCTTGGGTAAGTGATGTTTCCAGTCGGGACCCTTCAGACTTTGGAGCATTGTGTTCAGTTTTGGTCACCCGACTCTTGGACAGATGTCACTAAGCTGGAAAGAATGCATAAAATATTTACTTGATGCACGGGACTCATGGGTCTGAGTTATAGGGAAACGATATTCCTTGGAGATTGGAGAACGGAAGGCGATTGTATAGCAGAGTATAAATTCACGAGGGGCATAGACAGGGAGAATCTACTTTTCCCAAGTGATGGAATATCCAGAACTAGAGGGCATAGGTTTAAGGCGAGGGGAAATTTTTAATAGGAACCCGAGAGGAAACCTTTTCCACAGAGGACGTTGGATATATGCAACGAGCCGGAGGAGGAAGTGGTTGAGGCAGGTACAATAACAACATTTAAAAAACATTTGGACAAGTACATGGATAGAATAGGGCAAGAGGGATAGGAGTCAAACGCTGACAAATAGGACTGGCTTAGATGGGCCGGCATGGATGGGTTATGACAAGTAACTCAGAGAACTGAACTAACAATCCAGAAAACTGAGCAGAAATCCATGGGGGGAATTTAAATTCAGTTAAGAATTTGAATTATAAAATAAAGTTGGTTATAGCAACAATAGCAAAACAATTATAAAGTTGGAAACAAAAAACATTTGATTCACCAATGTCTCAGGGCAAAGGTCTGTTGTCCTTACCAGTTTGGTCTACATGCAAGCTCACTCACAGTAATGTGGTTGATTATTAAATGCCCTCTAGAATGGACTAAGATGGACACAAAATGCTGGAGTAATTCAGTGGGACAGGCACATGGGTGACATTTTGGTTTGAGACCCTTCTTCAGAATGAGAGTCGGGAGGTGGGGGGGACCTAGAGATATGGAAGGATAAGGTGTGAAAATGACAGATCAAAGCAGACGATGCTATAGGAAATGTAGAATGGTTCATTGTAAGAAGGCCTGGCATGGACATTGGTTCAATGGACAATTAGAGACGGTCTTGCCAGCTGTGCCCAGCGCCTGAAAATAAATGCATTTATTTATGGGAGAAAAGAGGGTCAAAAGGGGAACTTTCCCTCAAGTTTGATTTTCCTAAAATAGTTTTGAGAGCTGCTCAAGAGACCAGGAATAACCAGGAAACCTGGAGTTCAAACACAGAGATCTTAAATGCATACCAAAAGGCAAATTTGAGTTTCGATCATGAGACATCAAACATGAATTATCACAACTTTTTATGCTGGCAATTGGTGGAGGGTGGCAAACAGCACTGTACTGACAGGGTATTAAAGCTATAGAAAAGGTACAAAGAAAAAAATGACAATCACAACAGGAATAAGAAATTGTAATTATTACAACCATTTAAATAGTTCTACTCTCCATTGGATAAAGGGAATGTTGACGATGGAATATTTTGAGACTGTAATTGTTTATCAGTTGTTGACATATCTGGTCACCTTTGGACCACCTGCATGAATGCTCAGGTGCAAGTTAACATGCAAGCATCTGCAACCACAACCAAACTGCCAGAACCCTCAATCCTTAAACTGGCTTATATTGGGAATTAGGTGTTCTGGCCTTGGACACTTTGGCATTGTGATTCAATTTTCAAACCATTTGTATATCAAGCTCACAAAATCCCACGAATGCACATCTGACTGTGAGTGAGAGAATCAATGCAGAAGTGGTGAAAGTTGTAGTCTGGCCCTCAGACCCCGCACATCACACAACGCCTTCCAAAGCAGAAGCAGGAATAATAGAACATAACCATGTCCTGCATACACTCTGACGAGCCTCCTGAGAAACTCCAGATGCTTCCAATATTGTACTTTGTCCAGGAAATTTTGGGATATTAGACAGACCAAGTCATTAATAAAATGCTGGAGTAACTCAGCAGGTCAGGCAGCATCTCAGGAGAAATGCAGCAGGAGATCCCAGCATCTCCCGAGATGCTGCCTGACCTGCTGAGTTACTCCAGCATTTTGTGAATAAATACCTTCAATTTGTACCAGCATCTGCAGTTATTTTCTTACGCAAGTCATTAATAAAAGTCATTTAAGTCTTTTCCTTTCTTTAAAAGGATATCTGCTTGAAAATGAACGTGAAAGAATGGAGGGGGAGGGCAGAGAAAGAAATTTTAATAAGACCTCCAGCAGTAGAATCAAGTTTGCAAGTATAATGAACCATAGGGATTAATTCTTCAGTAGAGCTAAATCAGAAAATCCCGTTTGATTACGTTACCCCAGACAGTGGTATTGTCAGTGTCTGGCCTCCACAGAAATAGAAACTAAAATCCTTGTTTTTCTTTTTGCAAGTTGCTTCAATTATGTAGGACCTAGGATCATTAGCATTCCTAAAATTTAGTCTACTCACCAGACCCACAAAAATCATTGTACCACCAGCAGAAAGTCTTCCCGAACCTTCAAGACTATAAACGGAGCCACTATTGATGAACAAAGTTCCAAACTGTACAGGAATTTATAGGAAAATTAACAGATATTAAATCTAAAAATCCATAAAATTTACAATGATTGTTTTTTTTCTTTTTCAAAAAGATCTAGTGGTTATTAGTGTAATTAGTCTTTGATTTGGTAAATTATATATAAAGTACTCTTTGCATTGAATGCTATTGCATGATTCTAAAATGTTTCACTTTGCTTTCTATGTATTTATACCCAGGAGGGTGAGACTATAATGAGGCAAGGCACACGTGAAGCATCAAACCCGTGATCCACATGGAACTTGTTATCACACAGAGATGGAACCTTCCCTGAAGTTTGTTTTTCCTATTAGGACATTTATAAGGGTCGGATTCCCATTCCGACACTCCTCCTGCGCCGCTTTTATTAGATCATCCATTCTTTCTTCATTCTCCTGGTTCAGTAAAAAGCCTGTACCACCATATCCCTGAGCAACAGTGTGGTAATCTGTGAAGAAATGAACAAAGAGTGATTTAAAAAAAAAAACTTTTACTTGGCAAGTATTTAACTTTCCAAAGGCGACTGCACCTACACCCAAGTGTACACCTGTTAGGATGTCACAGTTGGGCAGCTAGCAGAGGTGCTCTCAGCACCAGAGACCTAGGTTAGATCCCAGCCTCGGGTGCTATCTGTGTGGAGTTTGCATATTCTCCCTGTACGAGTTTCCTCCCACATCCCATAGACATGCGGGTTTGTAGGTTAATTGGCTTATGTAAAATTGCTGCTAATGCTTAGGGAGTGGATGAAGAAGTGGGATCACATAGAACTGGTGTGAATGGGTGATGACAGCTGATGTGGAGTTGGTGAGCAGAAGGGCCTGTTTCCAAGCTGTATCTCTAAACTAAACTTCATGTGTACCGTTGTGGCTTTGTTTTGGACGCATACTGGAGCTCAAACACAGACTTCTTGTATGCAACTCAAGGGATGTTTGCTTTTCGCATGTAGTTTGGTATTTATGCAAACTGTGCTCCATGTTTTCTTGAGATGGACAAATTCACAATGAATAACAATCCAGATCATGGAAGACAAAGTATAAGAAAATCTAATGGGTCCAAAGGCAGACATGTCAATAGGTCCTGATGTCTTCCACCTAACGATTAAAGGAACTGACAGCAGAGATAATGGAACTGTTGGTTGAGGTTTCTCACAACAGAGCAAGTTCCAAGAAAGTACCAATGAATTACAAAACCATAAAATGTAATTTGCTTGTTCAACAAGGGAAGGATTCAAAAAGCAACAAGCTTTAAGTCTTTAGTTTAGTATTTACCGTTGGCAAGATACTGGAGTCCACAATCAAGAAAGAAACTGGAAATTATTTAGAGAAGCTTAATGTAATCAAACCAAATGAACATAACTTATTGAAAAGTAAATCATGTTTGATTCTTTGAGGATGTAACAAGCAATTGAAAGAGGGGAACTTGAAGAAACAATGCATTTGAATTTCCTGAAGGCATTTTACAAGTGCCATTTATTCACAAAATGCTGGAGTAACTCAGCAGGTCAGGCAGCATCTCAGGAGAGAAGGAATGGGCGATGTTTCGGGTCGAGACCCGAAACGTCGCCCATTCCTTCTCTCCTGAGATGCTGCCTGACCTGCTGAATTACTCCAGCATTTTGTGAATAAATACCTTCAATTTGTACCAGCATCTGCAGTTATTTTCTTATACTTATTTTACAAGTGCCATATAAATAGCTGATGCACAAGATCACAAGGTATTTGGGGAAAGTGTGCTAGCATAGATTGAACACTGGTTATCACATAGAAAGCAGTGTATTAGAATATATGTTTAGTTTAGATACAGCATGGAAACAGGCCCTTCAGCTCACCGAGTTCACGCTGACCATCGATCACACGTTCACACTAGTTCTACGTTATCCCACTTCCTCACAAACTATGGGACAGTTTACAGAAGCCAATTAACCCACAGGCTCATACGTCTTTGGGACTTGCTAGGAAATCAGAACACCCGAGGAAACAGATGCAGGCATAGGGAGAACATGCAAACTAAACACAGACAGAACACGAGGTCAGGATTGACCTCGGGTGTGGATCGGTGAGGCTGAATCCTCTACCAGCTGCAGCAGTTGTGTTACTCGTGTTCTTTTTTCAGCTAAAGGGATGCAACAAGTGTTGTATCCCGAGGATTGGACTCAATTATTAATCATTTATATAATGACCTGAAGGGGAGAGCAGAGCACGTTATCCTGTTTTATTGATGACACTAAAATAGCCAGGTGGGCACATTGTAGTGAGGAAAATTAGACTTGCAGGATTTAGATAGGATGAATGGGAGAGATAAAAACTTGGCAAATGGGTTTAATGTGGGGAAATGTGAAAATATCACTTCATAAGGGAAATCTTACTGATCGACTAAAAATAGATGATTTTTTAAAATGGAAACAAATAGTACACTAGTAAATTTTAGAAGGATCTAGATGTCCTTTTGCATGGATCACTAGTTAGCAGGCAGATGCAGCAATTAGTTAGAAAGGCACATGGCATATTGTCCTTTATTGCATGGGGTTTGGAATTTGGAAATAAGAAAGTGTGCTACAATTGTACAAGATGTTGGCGAGTCCACATCTGGAGTATTGTGCAGTTTTGGTACCGTCATTTAAGAATGAATATATTCTTATGAAGAATGAAGAAGCCCAAGATGTATTCATTGGTTGAATTCCTGAGATGAGAGGGCTGTCTTATCACGAGTAACTAAAGTCATTGGGTTTGTATTCTTTGGATTTTAGAATTATGAGGGGTGACCTCATTGACACATACAAGATCCAAAAGAGCAATGACAAGGTAGATGTTGAAATGTTTCCATGAGTGGGTGAATCGCCAACACGGAACATAGTTATAAGAGAAGGTGGTGGTCAGTTAAAGCTGTGGTATGTATGAACTTCATCTCTCAGAGAGTGGTGAATCTCTGCAGTTCTTTTCCCAGGAAGATTATGGAGGCGAGATCATTGGAGGTACTCAAAGAGATAAACATTATTTTCAAAAAACAGGTAATGCAGGGCTATGGCACAGAAGAGGAATTGAGCCTGGGACAGATCAACTATGGTTATATTGAGTGGCGGGGCAGGCTTGGAGAGCCTATTCCTACTCGTGTTCCTTTCCCATCCCTTTCATTCAATGGAGCAGCAAGCAGAAATGAAGAACAATGAAATTCTCTCTTGCAGCAGCACAACAGATCTGTAAACACAGTACTCTTAGATAACAGAATAATCAAAAGAAAGTTCAATACGAAAACCCAATATTAGTGCAAAACAAAAGCCAGCGGTCAGTGCAGCCAGCTGCATTTCAATGGAACTCCATACTTCAGACCTAACAGGCAGCCACGTACCAGTATACGCCAGGTCACAGGCCACGCTGCTGCCTAGCAACGGAACCTGTTCTCGAGAAATCTGGCTCCAGCCCGCATCATTGCCCACCAGGGCAATCACTGGAGTCTGAAACAACAGGTAAAGTAAAGGGAACATTCAAATTTTAATATACACACAATTGGACATCACGCATTAAGACCCCTGCCAATATAGATCATGAGATCTTCTTTACAATTGTTGGGAATACAAACCAATAAAAGAGTTGTGAAGGAGCAGTGATTCTAGGTGGGAGGTTGATTAACACCAGCCAGCGAAACCAAACTCAACAACTGAGGAGGCAGACATTCCTCCCCATGCCAGCACTTAGACCATGACTTCATCCAGGTGTGCTAGTCAGCCATGGCACTGTCGGCCTGTCCCAGCCAGTTGCAGCTCCTCCTTTGCTGCTCATAGGGTCTGGATGATCATTTGCAGACTGGGGAATCCACACCCTGGCACATGCAGAAGCATCGTCGTACAAACTAATGGGACAAATTAGCACGCCATAGAAAGTCAAGTTACCTTTTAGCATTCGAGTTGGTTTGATCATTTATTTTGATTCTAGATGCATGAAGATATTTTTAAGTGAAAAATAAACGGCTTAGAATTTAATATTTAAATAGCGAACATATCCATGTTTGCGAATATCAAATACGTTCACAAACACATTCACAGGCTCCAGCCACACTGGCAGCTTCAACAACCCATGTGCCGGGGGACATGCAGACTCACAGACTGTCAAAATGTTGCAGAGAGTTCAACCAGCTGCCTGTGGTGAGACAGCCCCCAGAGTGCACTCTGCCACACCAAGTGTGTCAGAAGGCCGACTCTCGTGGCAACTACGCCCAGAAACCAACATCATGTCTCCGAGAGATGGCAAGCAATTCTGAGAGATCTGACTCATTCTAATCATTCATATCTATTAAATTATTATATTATTAAAACTCTCATCTTGTGTAATTCCAGAAATACAGCCGAAACAGTACACGATAGCGCAACAATTTTAGGCCCACCTTACTCATCATTCGCCTGTGGTGTGCATTGATCAAGTTTCGTTACATTTCAAAAGTAATTAACTTAATAAACCTTAATAAATGCACTCCCCCCCCTTCGCAGCAGCGCTGGGAGGACCAGCGCCCGTCCCGGCATGCCCCACGCCTGACCTTCCTCCCATGGAGCAACGTGGAGGCAGAGGGTCAAAGAAGATGGCCGCCAGCACCTGCTGCTGGCCGCCGCGATGGCCGCCCGGGGCCGGGGTGAGTGGCTCCCTCTCCCCTTTCCTCTCCCCCCTCGCCAGCCCCAGGGTAGACTCCCCGGCCGGCAACGCATCCACGGGTGGTCAGCTGGGGGAGGGTTGCCGGGCCCGCAGGAGAGGTCTGGACCCAACGGGTCGTCTCGTGTATCTCTAAAACTATAATAACGATGCATGCTTAACATAATTAAAATATCTCAAGGCTTCAATTGGAAAATTAATTGACCCGATTAAAATAAATTTTAGGCTAAATATTCCCGAAGGCTGAGAACAAGCTGTCATAGTGCTCACTCAGCTGTGGCTGTGGCTGTCATGTGGCCCAGGAAATCCAAGCTGACACCATTCTAACAAGAAAAAGGCATAGTGCAAAGAGATGGTTTGCAAAAAGGCAGCATCAGGACATCTTGTACATTATAACTCCTAATCAGGGCCGACAGACAAGGTATTACTTTGCTGGAGATTGCACTCAGCAAAGCAGTTCCGTTATTGTAATAAAATTGTTTAGAGTCATAGATTTAATTCTAGCAAAAGTACAACACATACCTTATGCCGTTTAAAAGTGTCGAATTCTGCAATGCTGTAGCCCAGAGAACCATCCCCATAAATGATCCAAACCTGGATAAGATAAAACATAATTACAGATTTCCATAGTTTGCATCATCCTCTTAGAGTGCAGCTCAATTCTAAAATTGAGTATGGATTTTTAAACTTAATGTTAATGTTTGTGAATTAAGTAAATGAATATGTTTATAATCTCTTAACAAGCATATTTTTCCAGTCAAACAATCCTACAGCATAGAAAAAGGCCTTTCAGCCCATCAAATGTATGCCAACCATCACGTACCCATCTATACCATTCGCATTTAGCAGCACTTGGTTCATCGACTTATAGGTCTTTGCAACTCAAGTGCTTGTTCGGCTACTTCTTCAGGGATTTCTGAGTGTTTGCCCCACCATCCTCTCAGGCAGCTCCCCAACTTCCCACCACCACCCACTCAGTGAAAGAAATTCTTCCTCATATTTACTCCATATCTTTTATCCTCTACATGACAGCTAGTGCAAGACACCATCTGCTATGACAAAACATTCCCTACCAGGTTCCCCATCTATAGCTCTATCAGGTCACTTTCTCATCCACTACACACTAGAGGCAATTTTACAAAGGCCAATTAACCTACAAACCCACTAGTCTTTGGGATGTGGGAGGAAACCAGTGCACTCAGAGGAAACCCAAGAGGTCACAGGGAGAGCATGCAAACTCTACACAGACAGCACCCGAGGTCAGGATGAGGTGGCAGCTCTATCAGCTGTGCCACCCAAATATAAACTCGTTAACATTGGGATTGAAGAATTGAAAAAGAAATGGAATGCACTAATAAAATACAGGGGGGATGGATTTGAATCATATCTAAATGGAAGAAATAAATGGAAAGATCTGAGAAACAAAACGCAAGAGAAAATGTAAACTTGCTATAGAATTTGCGACTGAAAGGAATACAACACCATCATTTTAATTGTCCTCTGTCAGCTGCCAAGGTTCAATTTCATATCAGGATTTGAAATGTCACCTATCCACGTTCTCTAGAGATGCTGCCTGAATTGCTGAGTTACTTCAGTATTTTGTCTTTCTTTGGAACCCCAGCATCAATAGTTCCTTGTTTCTCCATGAAACACAGAGCAGGAAACAGCATACCTGACTTTATCACAATTTCTTGAAACTCAGGAACAGTAATTGCCTTTTGATTCTCCATGGCTAAGCACAGAGTAGTATGAATACTCAGTCCAGCAATTCACAACATACTGCCCACAAAAGATCTGCGTGACACATTTGCCATATTCCAATCTGTGTGCCAACAACTTGCCTTTCATATCCCAGCAGATCCTCACCTTCAGGGATCTCTGAATTTGCTCATCCCAAATTTTGAAATAAACAAAATTATATAAATTCCAGCCATTGTTATGGTTGAAATGCTTTGAAAATGGAAGCAGTTTGATTGTGTAGGTGCACTCCTTAAAACTGGTTTAAAGTTATACAATCTCACTTTAGAGAAATTCCACATTAGAAGAAACTCTTGCAGCACAGATCAATAATCTCATATTACAAGACAGAGGACTGGAGGTGAAACAACGGATTTGTAAAACACCACTTCTTGGCACTTGGATAACAACTCTAGAAAAACTTGTATGCAGATTCCTAGTTGGGGTTTGAATAGAGATTCTAGGAAGTGAAAAGCATTCCTTAACATGGCATTAATCAATAAACCCGGTGCCAAAAATATTTTTTTTCACCTAGGCTCACCTAAAGTTCACAAACTAGAGCAATATACTGTGTGCAAAGATTCTATTCACCTGAGACTCTGGCCGGCAAAGCTTGGCTCCAAGTGCAAACCCGCCACCTACTCCAAGTGTCCCGAAAGCTCCTGGAACAGAAAATAAATAGATATGACAAATCCATTGGAAATGCAGAGATAGTTACGATCAAATTAAAAAACACACACCACTAAGGAGTGAGTCAAAGGTAGAGGTTTGCACCTTGATCAGATCATTATAACTTCAAATCTCATATTGGCATTTGATTTAGCAAAATAGCTACAACAGGGTGGCGCCACTGAAAGAGCACTACATTGACCCAGAGTTGCTACCTCATAAGAAGCATTGAACATTGTCTTGTTCACAGAAGACCAAAGGCACTACAGGAAGAGCAGGCTGAGTGCATGTAGCCTGCAGAACGGTTTCCTACAACTTGTAAAATAAAAAGCAAATTATCCGCTTGCTCATTTCTGCGACTTTATTGTAAGCAAGTTGGCATTTGTAATTCAGAAGTAATTTATTGGTTGCAAAACATTATGTTGTTCTGAAGATTTGATAAGGTGCTAAATGAAAGCAAATTCTACCTAAAATGCATTGCTCAGTTTGGAGTTAGGATTGTTCCGATACCAACATTAGTCCTTGGGGTAAATAATACCTTTGTGCACTGTGCTTCACGTCACTAACTTGACTGCACTCTGCTCTCACAGGGACTGTGGTGGCTGATGGGGCCAATGTGAGGGCCATGGCCTCGTCTGCCAATGGCGCAGGAGGTCCGAATGGGTGGGTGGTTAGTTGTTGAAGTTGTGCACTCTGGCAATGATTTTCACTGTGGCAGACAGCAAGGAGGTATCACAGATCAAGGTACCCCTTTCCCCCCCTAAAGACTGTCATGATTACGCATCTCGGAGGTTCCCTGGTATATCCTCTTTTTATCAGGTGTAGATAATGATATCGTGGATTAATGGACAAAGTTTTTCACAAGATTACAGTAGAAATGCAGTCATCTCCTGAGGCCTTGTTATTCAGTTGGGATTTTGCCCATCAGCTTTGGCAGAAAGGCTGGTCCAAACACGCTGCTATGGGAAGGTAATCAAAGATACTCACATCAAGGCCAGACTTGCTATTGAGATCTTCAAAATGTTTCTTCCTGTGAACATTGACTGCCCCTCCGTCACTTAAGAGTTTGCCCCAATTTCAGGCTCCCAGCCGAGTTAGGCTTTGGTGATTGGATCTTAAATGTATTTACAGCACTGTAAGACCTATACCGGTCATGGCCGTCAGCTCATTTCTCAGCCTCAAGTGCTCTCTCCGTCCACTACCTGTTCTTCAGTACCGGGTTTTCTACGGGATCTCTGGCTCCGTGCTCATTTTGCCATACTTCAGCCAGCACAGGTTGTAGGCTACATGTTGACAGGCTGATTGCAATTTGCTAAAACGTGAGAGCTGTGCAAGGTGCTTGCGAGCTCTTTATCAACTAACCAGATCTTTTCAACCAGTATTTAATCACAGATAGGAAATCGCAGCTCAAACTCATCCAACTTTGACCAAGATGCATTTTCTAAGAAAAAAGTAACTCAGTCATAAACAAAAACTTTGACTCATTCCTGACACCCACATTCTTGCTCATAAGCTCCTTTGAAGATTCAGTTGCCACTTACCAGGATCGAGCCATCGAAGAGGTCCTCTGGGTTTTAAGATATAGGCAGCACTGCCCACAAAATCACCACCATCTGTAACAATTATGCTATCCTCCTCCATCAGGTGTTCAACACGATACAGTACCTTCAAAGGGTTCAGATACTTTTCCAGTTTCTCCTCTGCCTTTTCACTAGAAGAGAAATGAATAAAGCACTTCAGAAACATTGGCAGTTCTGAACGTCTCAACAAAACATTTCATCAAGTTCTAAAAATTAGAAATCTCGCGCGGCTAAGTTGCTAACATTTTTATCTCAGGTGGAAACGTGTAGGCTTCAAGTAAAACCCCCAAGGATGTAACTGCTGCAAGGTTGACACAAAATGCTGGAGTAACTCAGCAGGACAGGCAGCATCTCTGGAAAGACAGGATGTGTGGCGTTTCACGTCGAGACCCTTCTTCAGCTGTTGAAAGGTTACTGACCTGAAACAATCTAATCTTTTCTCTCCCCATTCAGTGCCTGGCCTGTTGACTATTTCCAACAGTTTGTATTTTTACAAGACATTAGTCCACAAGAAAACAGGAGCAAGAGTACGCAAGGAGCCCCTCAAGCCTGCCCCTCCCCCATTCACTACAATCATTGATGATCTATGCTGTCCCCAACTCTTCTGTGCCAGTTCCATGTCGGAAGAAGGATCCTAACCCAAAACATGCCTATCCACATCATCCAGATGCTGCCTGACCCGCTGAGTTACTCCAACACTTTGCAGTTTACTTTCAATTCCTTAATCTTTTAAATATTTAATCTATTTCAACCTTAAATAGATCTAAAAATCTGGCCTCCACCATCCTCTGTGGCAGAGAATTCCAGTGATTTACGACCTTTTAAGAGGGGAATGTTTACTACAGTTTTACATAATAGGCCCTTATTTTGCTCCTATATCCCCTTGTTCGTGATTCTTCCACTACTGAAACATTTCTATCCCAACAAGCTTCTTTGGTTTGAATAGGATCACCGTCATTCTTCCAAACTCCGAGGAATACAGATCAAAACGGATTAAATTCACTTGATAGAACCCTTTCATCCTGAGAATTAACCTGGTAAATCTCCTTTGGACTTCTTCCAAAGCTACTATATCCTTTCATAAGAAAGAGGACAAAAGCTGTGCCCAGTATTTCAGATGTGGTCTCACAAACGTCCTACACCAAACCTCCCTCATCATAAATTAGTCAAGATGGCGCAGCGGTAGACTTGCTGCCTTACAGCGAATGCAGCGCCGTCGACCAGGGTTCGATCCTAATTACGGGTGCTGTTTGTACGGAGCTTGTACGTTCTCCCCATGACCTGCGCGGGTTTTCTTCAAGATCTTAAATTTCCTCCCGCACTCCAAAGACGTACAGGTGTGTAGGTTAATTGGCTTGGTAAATGTAAAAATTGTCCCTAGTGGGTGTAGGATAGTGTTAATGTGTGGGGATCGCTGTTCGGCGCAGACCCGGTGGGCCGAAGGGCCTATTTCCGTGCTGTATCTCTAAACTAAACTCCAACCCCTTCCCGATACTGGCATTTGCCTTCTGACCTACTTGGAATGCCTACTAACCTTTTTTTGCAATTCACACACTATGACACTTACATCCCTCTGAACTTCTGTCATTTGAAGTCTCTCTACATTGAGATAATAATCTGCCTTTTGATTCCTGTTAACTAGGTGCAAGACTTGACACTTCTCTACATTGGACTCCATTTGCCCTTATCCCACTGCAGAATCACAGTGTCCATTCCATAACATTCCCTTCCACCTATGTTTGTATCGCCGTTAAACTAGGAAACCTGAGGCACTCCACTAGTTGCATCCCTCTTGTCCAAAAAGGACCCATTTATTCCAACTATGTGAGAGGCAGTTTGTAGTCTCCACCAGTACACCTTCAATTACTTGGGCTCTTAATTTACGCATTAGGCTCTTATAAGGAATCTTGTCAAATGCCTATTGGAAATCTAAATGCACTACACTGTGAGGTTCCCTCTATCAAATCTTCCTGTCACTTCCTAAAAGAATTTGAGCAAATTTGTCAAAAACGATTTACTTTTTATAAAATCAATGTTGACTGGATTTGAAAATATTCAGCTTTCTTAAATAATTTCCTCTGATTATTGACTTGAGCATCTTGCTAACAATAAGATGATTAACTGGCTTATAGGTCCCCACCTTCTGCCTTTCTTTTTGAACAAGCGAATTACATTGGTTATTTTTAAATCTCCTGGAATCCTCAGCATCTTTCAATATGAATCTTTCAGTGGAATCCTAATCAGCAGCATGTATTATTATGCAACAAATGCAGTCGTTCCTTAAATTGTTTTCTTTTTAAGAAGCAGGAAATCTCATTTAAACAGTCCATGTTGGTTTTCACCACCAATCAGATCAAATACCCTCAATACCCCATTAACCACTCCAACATCCCTTTAAGCCAACCCAGTCTTAAATGTTCAGGGAAAACCAAAAATAAATTGTACACACAGGAAATCAGAAATAAAAATCAGAAAATTAAAGAGTCAGTAAGTCAGGCAGCATCTGTGAACAGAGAAACAGATATTTCAGGATTGAAGATCCTTAATCAGAAATGGATAAGCTTGAAAATAAATTAGTTTACAAATTTTTTTACATAGTTTGCATCCGAATCACTGATTGTGAAGATGAAAGATCTCACAAACCTATAATTTCTCTTGAGCCTTACACCCAAATCTCTTAACAATTAAGTTTAGTCTTCACTATGCCTAGTCTTCACTCAACACATCTATTCTCACTCATCATTTTGTAGCTTAAAGCATTTGTTGTGACCCTTCAATTCCTTGTTCTGGGGGGAAAAAAACCTTACTCTAATAGATTTATAAAGAATGAAGAATCTTTTCTCGTTACAATCCTACCTATTGGCCTTCTCCTTCTTAACGTCTTCCTCCTTCAGATACTGGGTCCAGTCGCTGGGAGCCTGGTAGCCCTTTAGCCCTTCTGCCAACTTCACTAAAAAGGATCCAGCATCTCCTGAAAGAAATATAATCATGACAGTTAGATACATTGCAAGCGGAGCTACAACTGAACATCTTGATCAGATCAAATCTTAGAACAGTGTTTGGATTGGGTCCAGTCTATGGTTGCCCATTTAAAGAAGCATCCTTATAAAAGTCTAGCATAGTCAATAATCAGCCAATATTAATAAGTGACAAGCTATAGTCTTTGCAGTAATAAATAATACTGAAGAAACAACAGGGCACTGAAAATATGTTCCTTCCTAAATTCAACTTCTAGTACAGGAAGTTTCACCGCAATTGGTTCAAGGACAGAATCTAAAGAGACAGGGATAAAGCAGTGTTATCCTTTTCTCTCCTCCTCTCCCCCCCCCCCCCCCCCCCGCCCTGAGGAAGGGTTACACCCCCCCCCCCCCCCTACTTGGGGGAGGACAATACAAGGAGGGAGATGGAGGGAACCATAAGTTCTTCTCTTGTTCACTTTCAAGCAACATCTTACATGAACCTCGAATGAAAAGCTGGAACTGCAGTCTTTGACCGCAGAGCGAGGGGGGGGGGGGGGGGGGGGGATAATAAACAGAATATTTGCAGTAGGGTTGATAGACCAAGGTTTTCCTGCTGAATATTGTTTTTGGTATCGAGGAAAGGGAAATTAATGTTTATAAGCTATGATTGACGTCTGGAGGAATGTAGATAGAAGAACTGAATTAAAGTTACATCTGGATGATCGTGTGTCAAGAATGACCAGTCAAACAAATAAATAGGAGAATATGGTTTTCTGAAATTGCTGAATATGGAGTCCCAAAGGTTGCAACGTGCCAGGACAGAAGATGAAATGTTGTTCCTCGAACTTAGATAGAGTTTTGTTGGACCAACGTTGTAGCCTTAAGTGGATGCGCAGAGGATTAAAATAATAGATATTCATAGTTCAGGGTCACCCTTGTGAAATAAATGGATTTTTTTTACAAATAGTTCCTCGGTTTGCTTTAAAGCAGTAATTACTTGCAAGTTTTACAAGTTAGCATATTGCATTTAAAGCTCAAAATATGGTCTCCTCCACAGCAGAAAAACCACACACAGATTGGGTGAAGGCTTTGCAGAACACCTCTATTCAGTCACAGAACCAACCAGTCACCTTTCATTAATTCTTCATCCTAACCTTTGTCTTTGCCCCCCCCCTGTTCAACAAAGCCAAGTGCAAGCTGAAGAACAATACCCCATTTTCCATCTTGGTGCAACACAGCCTTCAGAACTCAATAAATTTTAATTATTTCACATAATTCTCATTTTCAGAGAATTGAATCAGAGCCAGCCAGTGCTAAAATCATTCACCATCAATATTAACTTCAGTTTTTCCTCTCCAGATGCCAGATGGTGCGCTGATCATTTACAACTTTCTTCTTTATTTCAAGTTTCTAATAACTGCTGTGCTTTACATCTTACACCTCCAGAACCTTTCCCACCTTTTAAATATTGTTATCTTCCTCCATTTACACTGCTCCAGACAGATTAGCTATAACTTAGACATTCATTTCCTTTCTGATATACACCAAAACCAATCATGTTAACTGGACCTTAGTCCCTACATGATCAAAGACATTCCCTTTTTATCTTTCCTTTCTGCAACTTTAAATTTCCATGTGTTCACACTTTTCCAGTTCTGAAGATTGATCGCTGACCCGAGTGTTACAGCAGTTTCTGCGCTTACATTAATCTACCCAGACCAATTACTCATTGTCTGCTCACTAGACCAAACTCCCTCCCCACTTGAAGGTGAAGAGTGCTTGAACGCTGCCACCTTACTGTCAGGGGTTATGGGGAGAAGGCAAGAGAATGGGGTTAGGAGGGAGAGATAGATCAGCCATGATTGAATGTAAAAAAATTCTAACAATGGAAATTGAAAACTCAATACAAATTCTATTTTGAAAGCCCTGACCAAATGCATCTTCTATTTAATGTGAGAGCATGGAGATAAAATGGCTCGCACCATGGGTAATCCTTACCAAGGCAGGAGACTAGACTAGTCACTATATGGTTCACAGATTTCATTAGGAATATGGGGCATCCAATTCTGAATTTTTAATGACAACACCACCACTTACCTTTTACAGCGACTGTCGGCTTCCAGAAAATATCCGAGTTTTTCAGCAGCTGAGAGCGATCGCGATTAACGGCAATTATCTTGCTGCTTCTAGTAAGCACACGTCCATAGGACAAACGGAAATCACACACAGTGCCTGTTGAGGGAAAATAAAGCCACTGGATTAGGGGGGGGGGGGTGGAATCTGCAATCACTGAACTCAGAGCACATTAACTCCACACAATAACATAACAGTTAGGAGGCCTGATTACAGTCAGAGTTCAAGTTCGTGATGTGACATGCACACAGTAAGCACGAGTCCTTTTATTCAGATTTAAAGCAGTCAACGCCTGCACGAGACATCATGGTTGAAGATCTCCATTCAGTCAGCAGCATACTGACCTGCAAGAATGACTAGGTCTGCTTTTCTTAGAGCATCCCTTCGATTCTGTCGGATATGAATGGGACTGTCCCTTCCTAACATTCCTCGAGCCATGCCTCCCAGGAAGCAGGGAATGGCCAGAGATTCCAACGCTGACCTATTTGGAAAAAGGTGTACATGTCTGGCATCACTGAATGACTGTTGACCATTAATTGTGCAAATCTGACTAATAAGAGTTTCTATTGATCTGAAAATACTGTTTATTCTAAAGTCCGCTGTTTCATGCAAAGCACTATTTGCACCATCAGCAGCTACATCATCTTGATTAGGGTGACAGTGGTAGAGTTGCTGCCTTACAGAACCAGACACCTGGGTTCGATCCTGACTACGGGTGCTGTCTGTATGGAGTTTATACGTTCTCCCTGTGACCGTGTAGGTTTTCCCTGGGTGCTCTGGTTTCCTCCCACACTCTAAAATCGTGCAGGTATGGAGATTAATTGGCTTCTGTAACTTGCAAATTGTCACTAGTGTGTAGGATAGTGCTAATGTATGGGGTGATCACTGGTAGGTGCGGACTCGGCGGCCCGAAGGGCCTGTTTCCATGCTGCATCTCTAATGTCTAAAGTAAAGACCAATGCCATCAAACACTTACATGGCAGTTCACTAATTTATATATCTTTGGGTTTGTGTGCAAAACATCTGGACATAATCATTTTTAATGCATCATAAATGATTTGCAGTGTCTAAAGGGTTGCAACACCTTCCCCTGGGAGAGAAGTATCATCTATCTTCGAGCAAATTGTTGGTGATGTTTTGACTCTGAACATTAGAAGACAGATCTCTTACAGTGAACCTGAACAGGATTCTGGTGGCAAAACCCATCCATCAGCTTCAAGCGTAGACCAATTTGAAATTTGAATCAGCAGAACATCTTAGGCTTTGCCATTTATATTTATCTTTCACATATGAATGAGCTACTAAGCTGGCTACTCAACTGCATCACGGACAACATGAACATTAGAAGTTATCCCATAGATATCAGATAGTTACCAACTTACTGGACTTTCGTCACTGGTGTAGGCGGGAGTGTTGCCTGGCTTCCAAGAAGAATGACTGGCTTTTTAGACCTGCTCACCATCTCCACACAGCACTGCACCTGAAGAAACAAGAATATAGTTGTTGAAATCACTGCAAAATCAGTGTATGCAAAATACAATAACCACAGAGCATCACACTGAAAACTGAAAAAAACAAACTGCAGATGCTGGAAATCTGAAATAAAAACAGAAAATACTGGAAACGTTCCGCAGGTCAGGCAACACCCGTGGAAAGAGGAAGATTACCAAAAGAACCCTTTCATTCTTCAACATGAAAGGTTAACTCTTTCTCCTTCTACAGAAGCTGCCTGGATTTATCAGCATTTTCTGTATTTATAACATACAGGAAGCATTCACCTGATGCACACATTGATTAATACTGAATGTTCTTGAGCTAAAAAGAATATGAAAGATTGATAGCAGATGTGATTTGGCTGACTTTTGCAGCAGTTTCAATTACAAGTGCTGGTGCTCATGCCCTGGGAGGGTGATTACTGCCCAGGCTTCCATGTGTGTAACTTCAGGATGTGGAAATGCATCTGGCACAATCTCGGTACACGTGACAATAAGGTACCACTGAACCATTGATTTCGGCATACAGTTCAATGGCAGGGCACGATCCTTCTAGAATTTGCCAGCATTACACTGGGAAAAATCAACACTCGGATCATGTTCTGCATCAGAACATCTGCATCAGATTCTAGGGACACAAAAGGTAAAGGTACATTTCTTTTTATTATTTTGATCCAGTTTAGTGTTTTTAATTATTTAAAAGCACATTGTGCTGTTAATCAACTTTTTTCAATTTTATATTTGTAATTAGTTACTGCAATTCTCATAGTTTTTTTAAAATTCTGTTTGGACCTACACCAGAAGCAGAAATGTATAAAGGAGTTTCTTGTACACAGTGCCATCGCCTTATGTTCCCCAATTCCCAGCAACCATTTAGATAGTGCTGCTGGATTCTAAAGAAGTTGGAACTCTGCACCCAGAATCGGGCAGTGTATGCCTGTTGTTGAGAAAACAAGACCAATCCAGTATAGTACAGTTTGGTCCCATCTCAGTGCTGTTAATCATTTTCATCACCCTACTGATAAGGTAGTTTCAATTAGCCTCAACATCCTTCACTTGTGAAAGATGACTGAGACGTTATCACTCTCTGGTTCTTTGCCTAAGTTTAGAATGGCTTTTGGTAAGCTTTTCAAACTATGATATTCACAGCCATGCTCATTTATTACCATTTCAGCTTCAGTCTCAATACATCTATACTGCATGAACGACGTTGCATAGTGAATGTGAACACAACCTCAGTTGACTCTGAAGCAAAATGGAGCGGATGCTGGAAAAACGTAGCAAGTATTGGAAATACTCAGTTTGGCATTGCATGCCACATCTGATTTCCAATACTATCTCAACAATTTCATATTATCAGCCTCGCCAGCCTTCTATCGTTCAGTTTTTGCTTCTCGTTTCTTAATTTCATACGATTATCTTTTCTGACTAATACTTCCACCTGATATATAATTTGTTGTTCACAATTCTTTCTCATCCTTTGTCAGAGAGCATTGCCATTACTTTTTCCACTACCTCGATTCTGTCCACACTATGACAGATATTCCCTTTGGTTCTCTCTGGCTCTTTAACCAATCTGGACTGTTTAAAACTGGTTTTATCTCCCAACCTTTCCTAGTTCTGATGAAATTTAATTAACTTGAGATGCTAGCTTAATTTCTGGTTCACAGAAGCCACCAGCATTTTCTGTTTTAATAGCCAATTGTGTTTTTAGAAGATCAAGGGCAGATGAGTATAGAGTATTTTCTAATTAGCTGTGGGAACACTGCCAGTTCCTACAAGAGATACATTAATATCACTCACTGCTTGTCATGTGCTTTTATTGGAATTGGCAGTGATGGACTTGCAGCAATTTCTTCATCTGTCATGTTATGCAGATGAGATGATATTAAGGAACATGGATTATATTTAACAAAGAATGACTAGATTATGCTGGCTGTGGAGGCCAAGTCATTGACAATAAACTCAACTCAAGTTATTGGGTATTTTTAAAGCAGAGATCGATAGGTTCTTAATTACAAAGCACGCTAATGGTTACGGGGAGGAGAATGAGGTTGAGAGAGAAAAATAGAGATCGGCCATGATCAAATGGCAGTGCAGACTCAATGGGTTGAATGACCTATTTCTGCTCCTGTGTCAAGATCTCATACCTATTAACGCAGGATACTCGTTTTACACCTCCGCATCAGTATCTAATTTCCATACAAACAGGTAGAATAACAAGATTGGCGCCTGCCAACTCCAACAAAGCTAACTTGAAAAATAGGGTATACATTAGTCTCACCAATCAACTGACATTTGGACCTGCATTAAGCCATTTAGGGAGATGAATTAGAAAGGCTGCATATTGGTGCTGCATAAAATGCTACTGCCTCACAGGTCCAGGAATGCAGGTTCAACCCTGACTTTGGATGTTATCTGTGTGGAGTTTGCATGTTCTCCACATGTTTGCATGTGGGTTTTCACCAGGTGCTCTAGTTTCCTCCCACATTCGGAAATGTTACGTGGCTATTGTACACTAGTCATAAGTGTCGGTTAGTGTAAAAAAAAAATCAAATACAGAGTTGTTGAAAACGTGAAGGAGAAAAGTTACAAGGAAATATAGAGGAAGGAAATGAAACTGAAAGAATTGCTTTGTTGGGAGCCAACATGGTCCTGATAGGCCAAAAAGACTTTGCTGGCTCCATTCTGTTTATGCCAAGTATCAAGATTTAAAACAATTCAAGTAATTAAAAGGTTACACTGCCACTGAAGGGGTTAAGTCTGGAATTCCCCTTCACTCAAAAAAAAATTAGGCTATTGTTTGGTGGCAAATTATGAACCTTGTCATTCCCACTCTGGGAAATAGACTTCAATTTAAGAAAAGATTGTAAGAAGAGATGCGAGAAAGGAGAAATAAGGAACTGAAGATGCATGTTTGTAAACAAAAAAAAATCACAGTCAGGCAGCATCTCTGGATAACATGGATGGGTGACGTTTTGGGTTGGGATCCCTCTTCAGACTGTGAACTAGTTATTCCCAAAGGTCACAGATCTTCTTTTGTGGCTGACACAACATCGTTTGGTGCTGCATAAATATTAATTTGTATACAGAGTATCATAAGTTTCAGGAATCTACCTCTGCAGCGGTGGCCATGGGTAGATCCACTGGCAAAGGAGACAAGTCTCTTGCATCCCAGGCTCCAGCAAACAGGTTATTTAGATGGTTCTGTAGATACCTACAAAGTGAGGCAGTGAGATAAGTATAACAGTATAACAGTATAACAGTATAACAGAGCTTTATTTGTCATTCGGTACCGAGGTACCGAACGAAACTACATAGCAGTCATTAAAAAAAAGAACACAAGACACATAACCCCAACACAAACGTCCATCACAGTGACTCCAAACACCCCCTCACTGTGATGGAGGCAACAAAACTTCCACTCTCTTCCCCACGCCCACGGACAGACAGCTCGTCCCCGACCGACCCGCACAGTCCCCGCAAGGGGATGGAAGTCCCCGCGGCCGAATCGCACCGGGCGCTGAAACGTCTCGCGGCCGAGCCGGGCGATGAAAGGCCCCGCAACCAAGCCTTGCGCAGCTAAGTCCCGTGGTCGAGCCGCACCGGGCGATGTTAAGTCCCGCGGCCGAGCCGCACCAGCGATGAAAAATCCCGCGGCCGAGCTGCACCGGGCGATGTAAAGTCCCGCGGCCGAGCCGCACCGGGCGATGTTAGGCCCCGCAGCCGAGCTGCACCGGGCACTGTTAAGTCCAGCGGCCGAGCCGCACCAGCGATGTAAAGTCCCGCGGCCAAGCCGCACCGGGCGATGAAAAGTCCCGCGGCCGAGCCGCACCGGGCGATGAAAAGTCCCGCGGCCGAGCCGCACCGGGCACTGTTAAGTCCAGCGGCCAAGCCGCACCGGGCGATGTAAAGTCCAGCGGCCGAGCTGCACCGGGCGATGTTAGGCCCCGCAGCCGAGCCGCACCCCGCGCCGTGAGGAAGAGAAAAGTTTCCCCCACCCCCCCCACCACCCACCCACCCCACCACCCCCCACACATACACAACCAAAAAAAAATACAAAAACCATCCCAACACCGACACACAACAAAAAAAAAAGGAAAAAAGACGAACAGACTGCTAGCGAGCCGCAGCCGTTAGGCGCCGCCACACAAGGAACCTTATTCTTATCTTAACACTATTCTCTCACTGAGAATTGAAGAAAAAACATACACATCCCCTTTAATGCCAAACAGTTCTCTTCCCTGTGGAAGATTTCCACAGATATCATCAGCCACTGAGTGCTTATTTAATTCTATTTAAGCATGTTTAAATGGTGTGCAATGACACTACAGGCAGCCTAAACTATGAATAATGACTGTGCACTTCTCTAAAGAGCCAAGATCCACAATTAGTGCTAACAACTATCCGAGTATTAAATAAAAATGTTGCAATAATATCACCAAAGTCAAATGAAAATACATGCGTGTGCACGAGAAACAGATGCAGGAACGGGCAGTTCTGTCATTCAAGAAAATGGCCAATTTGATTGTAATTGCACTTCTATATTTCCACTGACTCCTGGTAATGCTTCAACCCTTGCTTAGCAAGAATCTGTCAACCATTGTTTAACAATGTTCTAAGACTCTTCCTTAGATGGGCAAATTCTGCAGTTTCACAACCATCAGAAAAATTGTGCCTCATATCATATCAATGGATGGCCTCTTACTTTTCAACAGAAACATCTAGTTGTAGATTCTGGAAAAGGATCTCGACAAAACGTTGCCTATCCATTTCCTTCTACAGAGATGCTGCCTGACCCACTGAGCTACTCCAGCACGCGGTGTTTTGCTCTGGATTCTTCCACGAGGAAATATCCTCTCTTCATCAAGAGGAAAGAAGGACTGGAAGAATACTTAGTACTGCAAAATTGCAGTAGAAGACAAAGCTGACCAGAAATTAGAGTTTCTATGGATATTTAAAAGGAAATTTTAACAAAGCGAACACTTGATCTATAGTAACTGCGTCTGGGGATCTGTTGAGATTCCTCAGGGTTTTATACGTGTCAAACAGTCTCTCAACATCCACCTTGTGAAATTTCCCCTTTACTCTTCTAAACTCCAGGGGTATAAGCCTAGCATGTCCAACTTAATATTTTAGTCCAGATGTCAATCCAATCAACCTTTTGCAAACAGTACCCAATCCATTTATATTGTTCCTTAAATAAAGAGGTCTATACAGTGCTCATACTGCAGTACACATTCTCATCTGTGCTCTATATAATTGAAGCACAACCTATTTTCTTTCATATCAATGTCCCTAGCAAAATACATTGTGTAGGAAGGAACTGCAGGTGCTGGTATACACCAAAGATAAACACAAAATGCTGGAGAAACTCAGCGGGCAGGCAACATCTCTGTAGAGATGGGTGACATTTCAAATCGAGACCCTTTTCCAGCAAAATACATCGAGCAAAATACATTGTTAGTTTCCCCAATTACACATTCCACCTGCAAACTAGACTTTTGCAAATCACGTACAAGGTCCCCCAGATCACTTTCAGAAGTCTGCAGTCTCTCACATTCAGATAACATGGATAATAGGCTTCTTTATTTTTCTTGCTTAATACTTACATACGTTATCCAAAGTCATACAAGTTTGTAGGCTAATTGGCTTGGCATAATTGAAAATTATCCTTAGTGTGTGTAGGATAGTGTAAGTGTACAGGGGAATCGCTGGTCGGCACGGATACAGCTGGCCGAAGGGTCTGTTTCTGCACTGTATCTCCAAAAGTAAACTAATAAGACAATTTCACGTTTTTGGTCCATCAAACTCCATTTGCCAGAACTCACATAAACCATCTGTATCCTTTTGTGGCTTCCACACCTCTTCACAAATTAATTTTCTATCCATCTTCTTTGATTCATCAGCAAACCCAGCAAAATCTTCAACTACTTCATCCATTTATATCGACTGTAAAAGGTTAAGGTCCCAGCACTGCCTCCGATGGGCACACTACCTGTTACACCTTGCCAACAAGAAAAAGACCCATTCCTGCCTCCTCTGTGTTTCTTGTTATCCAGCCAATCTTCTATCTAAGTCGATACTACCTCCTGCACCACAAGCTTTTATTCTCTGCAATAATCGTTGATGAGGCACCTTTTCAACTACCTTTGGAAACCCAAATATGGAATACCTATTTTCTTCTCCAAGGGGGTAAAGAGTGTTTTATTGTTGTGTGCCAAAACGGAAGAAAGAAAGTCTTATGTGCAGCAGCAGAACAACAGGTTTGTAAACATGGTACTCAATATATAACACAAAGTTCAATAAATATAAAATCCAATAAATGGCAAAAACAAAAAGCCCAAAGTCTCCAGTGTAGCCCAAACAGCTCCATTATCCATAGAAGCAGACATTTTATCAAAGCACTATAAAAAATTGTTCAAATACTATTTCCTTTGCAATAAATCACTTGGGTTTTGTCTGGTAACCTTGATTTTGTTTTAAATGTGGTGCAAACTTTAATAGTTTTAACATTTTCCCACAACAGATGTTAAGGTAAGTAACCTGTAGTTTCCTGTGAAAGACACAAAGTGTTGGAGAAACGTAACTGGTCAGACAGCATCTTTGGAGAAAAAGGATGGGTGACCCGAAGAGTCTGAAGAAGGGTCTCGACCCAAAACATTGCCGATTCTTTTTTTCCAGAGATGCTGCCTGACCCGCTGAGTTACTCCAGCATTTAGTAGATTCAATGGTCTCTGCAGTGTAACTAGCAGCCTGTTCTTAAAGAGACAGTTTTTCTGATTACAGAGAGGACGCTCTGTCCGCTATAACCAATATCTGTTATAAAGAGGTTTGAGGATTTACTGTAATTGTATCTACTCACAATACTATCAATAATCAGTTTACTGTGGCTCGATTATTCCATGTCTAGCATTGTGTGACACAACATGCAAAAGAGATGTTGACAGTAACACAAAAAGGCTAATAAAAATGACTGGATTCTATTGATCAAAAACAAACTACAAACATTCAATAAAACCAGTTTTAAGCAAATATGCTGGTTTCTTATATTCTGGGGGGTGGGAACGGTGTGATGAGTTCTGACTTAAGTCCACCACTGATTTCTTTCACCGCAACAAAACTCCCGCATACCCAAATAGAACTGAGAAAAATGGACACACTTTCTTTCCAAGGTTATTTATTTAACATAAATAAGAGTGGTCAGCACATGGGGGTATTCTTAGCCTCTGCACCCCTGTCTAGGAAAGGGGAAAAGAAAAACAGCCAGTGTTCCAGTTCCCAATCCCTAGCCAGCTTACCTCTACTGGAAAGTGTGCGGTTTCTGGGTGAAGACTGAGCCAGCTCTGCTGTGATGCCTCCATGTTTGAATTGCCCACTCACACTCACTTTCTGGGCTCAGATTGGAAATATGGCCACGAGTGAGGTGCTGAAAGGTGCCCATGGAACTGTCCTGCAGCACTAGGGAAAGAAAATCGGAAAGCAATACTTGCGGCCATGTTCAGTTATTGCCAATGGAGATAATGGATAATGGAGCAAAAAAAAGGGGGGAAAATAAACAACACAGATCTATGTGTCCCATCTTCCTACCACCAAGTTAGTTTGCACTAAGGCTGACAAACAATGTGGTGAAAAAAATTGCCCATCAGTGCCTGATGTACAGAGCTTAATGAAAAGATAACTTAGTGAACTATTCACCCCAATTTGTCAGCAGTCATTTAAAAGATTCAATTATAGTGAACAACCTTGTATCAGTTACATTGGTTTATTCTCTGCACAACTAATAAACAATCAATATTAGCTGTTTTAATAAACTCACCAGTTTACGGATTTTCCCATAAGTCCTTTGGGTGCACTCTTTGGTATAGTTTCTCTCTGAACCACGTGATATGGATAGAGGACATCAATTGGAAACTCAATGAACACAGGTCCTAAGCAGATAACAAATCAGCACAATTTTTTTTTTTTACTTCCAAGCTTTTTGGCTTATGATAGTAAGTACAAAAATAGTTGCTATTTGACAATATGGGAACACAGAGCATATTGGGTGTCATCTGCACACATTCCTCCATTACACGTTAAGCTTCTCCTAAATACCACCACACTTCATGCTGCCTCTGATAAGCAGCCAACATAATCAAAGTAATCCCAAAGTAATTCCCAGAAGAAATAGAAGCTTGAAAGCGTGCACCGTCACTCAGGACCAGCTTCTCCCCTTATTAAGCTTCTGAACAGTCCTTCAATAAGCTAGAATATCGTCAGATTCTCCTCTACCCCATTGAAGACTTTGTGAAGAAGGGTCCTGACCTGAAACGCCACCTATTTATGTCCTCCAAGATGCTGCCTGACCCACTTAGAGATCCAGCATGGAAACAGGCCCTTCGGCCCACCGAGTCCATGCCAGCAATCACCCGCACACATTCTGTCTTACACACTCGGGTCAATTTACAGAAGCCAATTAACCTACAAATTTGCACATCTATGGAATGTGGGAGGAAACCGGAGCTCACGGAGGAAACCCATGCGGTCTCATGGAGAACATACAAACTTCATAGAGACAGCACCCTAAGGTCAGGATTGAGCCCGCGTCTCTGGCACTGTAAGGCAGCAACTCTACCGCAGTGCCACTGTGCTAGAGTTATTCCAGCAATGTGTTTTTTTTGTTCTGAATCAGCAGTTCCTTTTTTCTCCAAGTCATATTGACTGATAAGTTGCTAAAAACCAAATGTCCAATAGCCCATCAGCTTAATGAAAAGATAACTATTCAGCTCAATTTGTCAGCAATCATTTAAAAGATTCAATTATAGTGGTCATTGGTCATTGGTCTATTCTCTGCACAACTAATAAAAGTTTGCCTCCCCCAGTATGAGCAGGCTGCACTCTTCCAGGGCCAAGACATATTCTAGATTAAAAGCAGAGAAAGCTTTACCATGTTATAACTCCTGAGATATAACTCCTGCTTTTGGATTGTGCAGGAAGGAACTGCAGATGCTCGTTTAAACCGAAGATAGACACAAAAAGCTGGAGTAACTCAGCAGGACAAGCAGCATCTCTGGAGAGGAATGGGTGACGTTTTGGGTCGAGACCCTTCTTCAGACTCTTGGATTATTTGTTGCGCAGGAAGATTTACCCTGCATCTCATCCAACATTGCTGATCTTAAAAGCTTGAGGATATAAAATGGATCTGAATAATGGAGCATTCCTGAATGACAGGAGTGCAATGTTCCCGTCCAAAACAATTCACCCAGTGCTTTCTGATGACAACTGAAATCACTGGAAAATAAATTCAATGTGATATTTCTACTCTGGGTTGATGAGATTTAATCCTGCCTTTCATTTCCTGGATCAGTTGATGTGAGAATTAAAGTTAAATTACTCTGCTTTGAAAGTGAAAAAAAATCTTCTGAAGGAGAGGATCTATCCACAAACATCAACCGTTTCTCTTTCTCTCTCATCTCACAAAAGACATGCTAAACTTATTGTTGAAATTTATTTTTGCTGCTTTGGCGCCTGTGATCATAAAAGCAGTTCCCCATAGTCAGTGAATATGCCCGGTACCTGGAGTTCCCGACTGTGCCACTGCAATAGCCTTCCGGAGCACTGGAACGATGTCCCGGACTGTCCGAACTGTACCACAGAATTTACAGAGTGTTTTGAAAAGTGACAGCTGGTCAATGTCCTGCAATGCACCTCGGCCCTAGAAAGCAAACAGAGACAGCAAAAAACTCTTAATTCAAGTGCTTGACTGAGATGTGCTAATTGTAACCATGAAACATTATACTAACGGGTCAACAGCTTGACACAGTTGATCACACGATTTATTACCAATAGTTCTCCCATGCAATTTGGTAGAGACATTCTGTTCACATTAGATTAACTATCAACAGAACTTGAGCAATGGTTTCTCTTCCTGTGGATTATTGTGGGCCTCCATCTGTCAATACCTTACTTCTTTATTTCATGGGGTTAACTTTCACAGCTACATGAGTGATAGTCAGACTTCCATAAACAATAGTTTCCTCTATTCCAACAATTTAATTGGGGAGACTGAAGTGACCTATCATTGTCAATACCAGAAAAGATCCCCAATATTTCCATCCCCTCCCCTGCCAGTCTCAGAGCAAACTAAAATTGTTTGCAGCCACATTATCCTCTTCAATCCTGACCCAATGCTTCCAATCCCATCTATTCTGCTTTATAAAGTCAACCATAATGTCAAGCACCTCCATTCTACTTCAGGTAAAATCTTCATTTAAAATTTTTCATGAAAAAAGACGTTGATGAGACCGCATTTTGAGTATTGTGCTCAGTTCTGGGCACCATTTAAGGGAAAGATATTGTCAAGCTAGTGTGATGAAACACACTACAGAGCAGGTGCAGAACCTGGCGGACTGGTGCTCAGATAACAACCTGTTCCTAAACACCTCTAAGACCAAGGAGCTGATCATCAACTTCAGAAGGTCACATAATGGGGAATACGCTCCGATCTTTATCAACTGGGACAGTGTGGAGAGAGTGTCCAGCTTCAGGTTTCTGGGCACACACATTTCGGAGGACCTCACATGATCCACTAACACCGCTGCGTTGGTCAAGAAGGCACAGCAACGACTGTTCTTCCTGAGAACACTGAAAAAGACTGGTCTGTCCCAACAGTTGCTGACGACCATCTACCGCAGCACCACAGAGAGCATCCTAACGCATGGCATCTCTGTGTGGTATCTCAGCTGCACAGAGGTGGAGAGGAGAGCTCTTCAGTGGGTAGTCTACAGAGCTCAGAAGATTATCGGGACACAGCTACCAGCCTTGGAGGGCATCTACAATACACGATGCCTCAGGAAAGCCACCAGCATGCATAAAGACTCCTCACACCCCTGCAATACTCTGTTCGAACCTCTACCATCCGGCAGACGTTACAAGGCCTTCTACACCTGCACCTCCAGACTTAGGAACAGCTTCATCCCCCGAGCTATAGCTGCTCTGAACCGGTCCGGCTGAGTGCCCCCCCCCCCCCCATGAACTGTCTCCTTCGGATGGTCACGTCGCACATCGACCCGGCACTTTATACTGTTTTAACTGTTTCTAATTTTGTTTCTCTGGATTGTCTAAATTTCTGTTGATTAGCTAATTAATTTATTGCATCGAATGGAAGTCGCATTCCCAATCTTGTTGTACCCCTGTACAATGACAATAAAAATATATTGTATTGTATTGTAAGCTTGAAAGTGTTCAGAGATTTATGAGGATGTTGCCAGGACTAGAGGGCGTGAGCTATACACAGAGGTTGAGTAGGCTGGGTCTTTATTCCTTGGAATGCAGAAAGATGAGGGGTGATCTTATAAAAGGTGTACAAAATCATGAGAGGAATAGATTGGGTAGATGCACAGAATCTCTTGACCAGAGAAGGGGAATTAAGGACCAGAGGACATAGGTTCAAGGTGAAGGGGAAAAGATTTAATAGGAATCTGTGGGGTAACCTTTTCACACAAAGAGTGGTGGGTGTGTGGAACAAGCTGCCAGAGGAGGTAGTTGAGACTGGGACTATCCCTACGTTTAAGAAACAGTTACACAGGTACATGGATAGGACAGGTTTGGAGGGATATGGACCAAGCACAGGCAGGTGGGACTAGTGTAGCTGGGATATGTTGGCCTGTGTGGGCAAGTTGGGCCGAAAGGCCCATTTCCACACTGTATCACTCCATGACTTTTGGACTTCCAGACAATTATCCAATGATCCCATGGAAACCTCCACTCATCAAAAAACAAGAGGTGATCTTCACCAACCTTTGCCATTAAAACAGAGCAAGATTAACTCCAAGTGCCTCATAACCTGAAGTTTCTCATTGTATTTCTATAACCTTATCCCTCCAAGTTATAATTTCCTCTGCATCAACCATTAACTGCATTTTCTATACTGCACTAACTTCCACTTACGGCTTTCAGTTGCCTAAGCATCAGGCTTTAGCATTTATTCCCCAAGCCCACAACCTCTTACTCCTTCTCCCTGTTTTAAAACATTTTTCCGAAAGCTCATCGCAAACTTTGGTTACTCCATCTAACAAGTCTTGGAATGCATTTTTCACTTTTTGATGAAATGTTATTTTGTTAAAGGTTATACATGAAAACAGCTTGTTCTTTTGGAATAAATCATTTAAGTATCTAGTACTAATGTAGCCCCACCTTAGCCATTGAAATCTGAAAATCATTTATTTGCATCAAGAGCACAGTCAGTGCACGAGAATGTCACAGAACCACAAATTCTCTCACCTCAACATTGAAACAACAATATTTAACTTTCCTCTATGCTGGAAGACCTTTGTTAATGTGATATGTGAGATGAAGGTAAATGCAAGCATGTGGACCACTTTCCACTCTTTTTGTAATACACCCACAATTCTCAAATCCATACTGGCAACTCACAGAGTTCCCTTCACACATTACCTCCATGATGCCTGTCTCAAATAGTTTCCAAGGGTGTCAATTAAAAAATTTCAACCTTGTATTCCAACAGTCATCACTCTTTACCTCTGTAATCTTAACTAACCCTCCAGCATCTCTACACCTCCCCGCATCTATGCTAACACTCAGTTACTTTTATTGATATCCGTAAGATATGGAAGCAGAATTGGGCTATTCTGACAATCGAGCCGGCTCCGCCATTTGATCGTGGACAATCTATTTTTTCCATTCAACCCCATTCTCCTGCCTTTTCCCTGAAACCTTTGACACCATTACTAATCAAGAACGTATCAATCTCCACTTTAAAAATAACCAATGACGGCCTCCACTGCCAACGGTGGCAATGAATTCTACAGAATTTCACAAGCTCTGGCTAAAGACATTTCTCCTCATTTCCATTCTAAAGGTATATCCTTTTATTCTGAGCCTGCACTCTCTGATTCTAGACTCACCCACGACTGGAAACATCCTCTCCACATCCACACCATCTAGGTATTTCGTTATTTGGTAGGTTTCAATAAGATCCTCCCTCATCCTTCTAAACTCCTAATTTTGATTGTCATGCCTTCTGCAACATAGATCCAAAATTCTAAAAATCCCTTAGTAAACATCTTGACCTCTCTTTCGTATTTTAAAAAAATCTTTCTTTAATCACCTGTTGTACAACATATTAAGCAGCAGAGTCAGATTTCGTTTGACAAAACATTGTGAAACATTTAAGCATTTTATGACATTAAAAACACTAAGTAATCCAAACTATAGTGTTAAAAACATACAACCATAGAGATCTTGCCAAATACTTTCCTGAGCGCAACAGCAAAGGTCACAGGCAATTGCCCAATATCAAGTAAACTTGTGCAGTTTACAGGTTAAATTGAAACTTGTCTTTTTGAGGAAATAATTGGGCAAGAGCCTAAAATTCTACCGTATTTCAATGCACTGTGGTACCTGTATTATCATCAAACATTTATTAATAGTAGATTGATTTTTCAAAGATGTTTTTAAAGGCTAATAGTGAGACAAATCTGGTGTCACCAGGAAGTATTAAAAAACAATCAAATGTTGCCTAATTAACTTTGACAACACACTTTCCAAAATTTCCTGCAAAGTATTCTTACAAAATTGTTCGTATTCAAAAAACTGACTACAAACAGCTTACAAATAATGCAAGCCAGATGAAAAGTGCCACAGACAGTGACCCATTCAATAATTATTGAAATAATTGCCATCTGTTTGTGACGGTTCCCTTTAAAGCCTCATTCGTGAAACGGTAACATCCACCTGATGTTGCATTGCTTGTCACAGGTCGACACTTAAAATTCCTGTTTACCTGTAGCAGAGTTGCAGCTGCACCCCCGATCAACAGCACTGGCGTTTCTGCCATCTGGGCATTTTTAATCGCAGTCACAGTGTTTGTTAACCCAGGACCTGCGGTTACAGCAGCAACACCAATGCAACCTGAAACAGAGCAAGAGAGAGAGTGTGTTTTCAATGGACATATTCAATCGTTAGCTTTCTGCAACAGCACAAGTAGCAGCAAACTCCCAGAGACATCAATATGAACTTCATCACCCGTGAATGTGGGCACTTGTGTTTGTTCTTTCCACAGTTCCTGTCAAGGGAGTGATTAGCATGCTACCCAAATATTTTTTAGCCAGAGACAGGATTGCCTACTCTGTTGTATAAAATGCAAACAGCTAAACTGCCCCAATTTATGAAGAGCAAAACAAAGGACAAATATAGAGATCAGAAGAGTTCCAGAAGATTTACACAGCTGGTAGAGCTAGCAATCTATGCTCAAAGGTATACAGCAGTTCCTGTCAATTGCACTGCTGTGAACAAATTCTACAGGTCTTCTGATCGTGATACTGGAAAATCAATAGAGGCTGCAGTTTACAAAGAATCTTTACCTCTCATTCATTATCCTTTTCTCTTTTGTATCTTGAAGGAGTTCGATGATCAATTAATGTGAGCATTTATTCACTGAAGATCAGCTTCAGGTTATAAGAAATGCAATTATATTTGAAAAGCAGGTGGAAGATATGGCATGCGGGTAACAATACAGTAAACTAAAGGACTTTCTGCAATATTATGCAGAAATTATGTCCTTATAAAACAAGTTTAAGACTGTCAAACATAGTTGGCTGCACTTTCTCTTTATTAAGGGCCGTATCACATGGTGCAGAACACCCAAACTATTAAATTGAATACATTAAATGGAGCAATAGATCAGCACGGTGGCGCAGCGGTAGAGTTGCTGCCTTACAGCAAATGCAGCGCCGGAGACTCAGGTTCGATCCTGACTACGGGTGCTGTCTGTACGGAGTTTGTACTTTCTCCCCGTGACCTGCGTGGGTTTTCTCCGAGATCTTCGGTTTCCTCCCACACTCCAAAGACGTACAGGTTTGTAGGTTAATTGGCTGGGCAAGTGTAAAAATTGTCCCTGGTGGGTGTAGGATAGTGTTAATGTGTGGGGATCGCTGGGCGGCGCGGACCCGGTTGGCCAAAGGGCCTGTTTCTGTGCTGTATCTCTAAAATCTAAACCATCAGTCAGTGGCACCAAACAAAAGCAGAAAATGCTTGGAATACGCACCAGGTCAGTAGTGTCTATGGAAAGAGAAACAGTCAATGCTTCAGGTTTGATTCCTTACTTCAGCCTTATATGTGGAATTCATTGCCCCAAAAGGCTGTGGAGGACATCAATGGATATTTTTACAGCAGAGATAGATAGATTCTTGAATAGTACGGGTGTCAGGGGTTATGGGGAGAAGGCAGGAGAATGGGGTTGAGGGACAGACAGGACTAGTAAAAATGATCTAACTGGGATGAATCAAGTAACATCAGAGGTAAGGAAGCATCACAACTCCCTTATCTAAATCAGAGAGGAGTTGATTGGGATTTAAGAGTGATTGGTTCGCTTAGTATCGTTATCAATAGGGATCATCTGTCAATGCAATACAATATTTACAGTCAGGAAAGACAGGCAGCAGGCAAGGGAGATCTCTGAGGTGGATCCTGCACACCACACTCTGTGTAACACTTTTTACCAGCTGGGAATAAAGAAGATCACTCTTGCCTTCAGATGACGAGACACTTTGTTGTTAATTTTTGACTGACCAATCTTTTCATGAGAGAATCATCACATCTGCTACCAGGCATCTGTTTAGTATGATTATAATGTGATAGTTATTGTCACTCATTTGTCTGTGACCCAAGAAACCACACTCTTCTTTAATCCTTTGGTGAACTTTGAACATTTGAAAAGTTGCATCCTACACTAATAACATCCTATGTGATTGGAGAAAAGATAATCTATCCCTTGTGCCTTTCTTGACCTGGCTGTAGTCTTTGACACGGTTTATCACACTGGCCTTCTCTCTACCCATAATCTGGTTGGCTGGGAGGACATTTGTTTTATCCTATTTATATTAAAGAATGCACAGCAATAACTTTTGTTCCATCACACTCTCTGCAGTCACCAGTATATCTCCCTATCTCCCAACAATAAGTTATTCTTCAATTCCATTGTCTGAAAACACTGATACTTTTCACGTGTCTTGACGGCACACAGCCTCATCTTACCACCAATTCACATGAACCCTCCCTTAGTTCCCGTAACTGAATCAGACTGCTTGAAAACCTATTTTTGATCACACATCCATTTGCATCTTCATATCATCTGACAGCCACCATTTTAATTTACATTTCACTTCCAATAGCCTTTTATTCCCTGATCTTTCAAAAATTGGTCTATCTCCTTTTTAAATACTTTCAATTATCTAATTTCCACTCCCTCCAGGAGAGAGAATTTCAGTGACCAAGTTTAGCAAGAAAAAAACCCCTATGCACCTCAGTGCTAAATAACAATACTCTTATCTTGTCCCGTCGTTTGAAACTCTCCCACTTGGGATCTTATGCGAAAATCATCCCACATTTTTCAAAACGCTAAAGAATACGGATCCAACTATTTTAGCTGCCTGCACTAGCACGTCTCAACCTCAGAATTGCAATGCCAGCATATCCTTTCTTACAGAAGGGGCAAAACTGTGCAGCGTACTTCAGTTGTGGCCTCAACAACACGCGGTACAAATGCAACAGTACTTCCCCATTTCTAAACCATAACCTTCTTGACTAATTTCAACAAACCTGAGGTTTGAAGTTCCAAACTTCCACAAACCCATGTAAATAGAGTCAAGAGTTTTTTAATTGTCATATGTCTCAGGTAGAACAATTAAATTCTTACTTGCAACAGCACATCTATAAGTGCCTGATCAGTTTGTCTAAGTCTACCGTGAGGATATAGGGTAGATCAAAAGAAAATCTTTTAACATCAGCTAATGTTGCATTCTTGAGGCAGTGAAATGGTTGCAAAAGTAAAATGAGGTGTGGTTTACGATAAAGATTAAATGCATATTTACATTTTTATCTTTTTGTACAACCAATCTTGACTTTGGAAAGGAAGCTAATGAAAAGATTGAAAGGGCAAGCTAAGGTTAGTCAAGTCACAGTTATCTTGAAGAACTACCTGACAGTCTGGCCACAGAATCAGCAGCAAACACAGCAGTGGCCTCATGTCGGGTGTCAATCACACGAATCCCAATCTTTTCACAAGCCACGAGAACAGGCGATATATGTCCGCCAACAAGAGTGAAGAGGTATTTCACGCCGTGAGCCTTCAAAACCTCTGCAACTCTCTCACCACCATGTCTGGGGCTTGAACGTTCCACCTATCCAAGAAAAATCAAAAGGAAAATGTTAAATAAACAAAGCAGAGCCTCAAGCAAAACAAAGTGCTGGGGGACCTCAGCAGATCCTGGGGAAGGAATGGACAATCAATGTTTTGGGTCGGGACCCTTCTTCAGATTTCAAAATCTGCAGTCCCTTGAGCCAAGAATGTTTAATTGTCACATGTACCGAACCAGAACAATGATATTCTTACTTACCAGTACAACAGGTAAGTAAACACAGCATTCAATAGATAACATCATAAACACAAATTTTAAAAAGTTCAATAAATAAAAGAAACAACATTGGTGCAAAGCAAACCAAAGGCATGAAGTTCCTAGTGCAACTAAGGCAGTTCGATGTTTAGGTGGTGTTTGTTGTGGTTGTTGTTGGGAAAAAGACTCCAAAATAGAGCCTCAGTTCTCAACATACAGTAAACTAACTTTCCATTTACAACAGAATGCATAAATGCACAGGACTGCCATGTCATTGATCACCAACCTGATGAACACAAAATCAGTCAGATCCCCCGTCTCCCTGATGAATCACAGAACAGCATTCAGTATATCCATAACATAAAATGTCAGAGGAACTCAGCTGTCAGGCAGCATCTGTCAAGGGAATGGACAGGTGATGTTTTATGTCAGAAACCTTCTTCAGACTGATCAGACTTAAGGGTCCTGACAACAAGAGGGATGCCCTTACCACCAGGGCATTTCAAGAATGCACCAGTTTCTTCTGGCACTTTGTGGCCAATGTGTCCTCTCCAATTCCCGGCTCAAGGGTGCAGGACCCAGTCCACCCATTCACTCTCGGACAGGAGCCAGCAAACCTCCACAAGGCAGAGGCAGGACTCAGGGGCAGCGCACCCCACTTCATCCTGTCCTAGGGCAGGGCAGCAGCCAGAACCTCTCACTGCCACCCCTTTGTGATTCCTGCTGCTCTCCATCTCTTCCACCATGTTCAAATCTCCTTCACCTGCATCCACTTGTCACTTATGTAGGAAGGAACAGCAGATGTTGGTCTATACCAAAGATAGATACAAAATGCTGGAGTAACTCAGCGGGACAAGCAGCATCTCTGGAGAGAAGGAATGGATAACATTTCGTGTGGAGACCCTTCTGAAGATGTTGCCTGTCCTGCTGAATTACTCCAACATTTTGTCTACTTGTTAGGTTCTGTCCCACCCCTTTCATCTCCTTTCTGTTCGCACAGTTGAGAAGGTTGTTGGCTGCGACCTTCCCCCCATTGACAAACTGTACACTGCAAGGGTCAGGAAGCGAGCAGGCAAGATCTCTGACCCCTCTCACTCTGGCCACAAACTCGTTGAAGCACTTCCCTCTGGAAGGCGACTCCGGACTGTCAAAGCATCCACAGCCAGACATAAAAGTAGCTTTTTTCCACGAGTGATAGTTCTACTCAATAACCAAAGTCTGTAGTCTCTTTTTTGCTCTGGTTTATTTTCACCCACATGTTTAGACCGTAATGGTGTATCCTTACTGTTTTGATGTGTTTATTGTTTTGATATGTTTATGCTTTATTCTTAATTGTTAACTGTATGTTTGTGTTGTCATTTGTGAGCGGAGCACCAAGGCACATTCCTTGTATATGCATACTTGGCCAATAAACTCATTCATTCATTCATTCATTCATTCTAGCTTTCTTCCCCTCTGCTCCATCAGTCTGAAGAAGGGATAGACACAAAATGCTGGAGTAACTCAGCCGGTCAGGCAGCATTTCTGGAGAGAAGGGTGACGTTTCAGGACGAGACCCTTCGTCAGACTGAAAGTGAGGGGAGGGGGATGGGATAGGTGTGAAAATGACAGATCAAAGTAGACGCTGATACGGAAATGTAGAATGGTTCATTGTTAGCCGTGTTGATAATGCTGCCTGTCCCGCTGAGTTACTCCAGCATTTTGCCTGTTTCTGCTTTTCTTTTCTCTTTTCTGCTTTCCACTGCACAATCGCCAACAGCTGGGCTATCTCGTGTAGGTTTCGCTCACAGCCATGGGTACTGGTTGTGAAAGGGTTATTTAGATTTTAATGTGGGCAAGTTTGGTGAGGTGATCCATGTCCATGTTGTCGAGCTGTGACTTGTAATCTAAAGTTACCAGAAACTTCGCCTGGCAAATTCCCTCCACAGATAAGGCCATTCGGCCCATCAAGGCTGACCTATCTCTCCCTCCTAACCCCATTCTCCTGGCTGCCTTCTCCCACCCTGACACCTGTCCCACTGAGTGGTCAGATGCTGCCTGACCCGCTGAGGCAGAGGCAGAGGCCGCGTGTTCGGCCCGGTCCGCCACCCTGAGGCAGGGCCAGGATCCCGCCCTGCCGGCTCCACTTACCCGGTACCGGAGCCGGTGCACCAGCCCCAGTCTCCAAGCCGCCAGCAGCGCGGCGCCAATCACCACGGCCGTCAGGCTCCAGGTCAGCGCACATCCAGCGCAGGCGGCGGCCTCGGCCTCCAACTCCATGGCCGACGAAAGTCGAGACGAGGCGGGTCAGGGATCGAGTCCTTCCCTCACCTCAGCCCCGCGTCGCGGTGGCTGTCACCGTCGCCATTGTGTCCTCCCTCCCTCCTGCTCCGTTGCTCTGCCGGGGAGACTGACGGCCCCAACTGCCAATCGCCGTCCGGAGGGCGGGACCTCCGAGGAGACTGACGGCCCCAACTGCCAATCGCCGTCCGGTGGGCGGGGTCTCCGGGGAGACTGGCAGCCACAACTGCCAATCGTCGTCCGGAGGGCGGGACCTCCGGGGAGACTGGCAGCCGCAACCGCCTATCAAGAACGGGAAGGAGGGACTCTGGGGGGGGGGGCGACCGGCAGCTGCAACCGCCTATCGCAATCCAATGGGTGGGGCTCCTAGGATGATGAACAGCCCCAGCCGCCTATCAGGATGGAGAAGGTGGGGCTCGGGAGATGGCGGGCGACTCCAACCGCCTATCAGGAAGGGGAAGGCGGGACAACCCGTGTGACGAACAGTGCTACCCACCTATCAGCGTCCAGCGGTTCCAGCCAATAGGTGACGGGGAAGGCGGGCTCTCCACTGATTGGCCGCGAGTGAGCACATGGGGCGCCGCTGCTTCCAGTTGGTGAAGTAACTGGGGGCGGTTCGACGCGACAGCGGCTGTCGTCAACATGGCAAGGGCCGGGTCAGGCTAGGCTAGGCCGGGCTGGGCCGGGCCAGGCCACCACCGCCCCCCTCAGCGTCCCGGGTCGGGCCGGGCCAGGCCAACACCACCGCCCCCCTCAGCGTCCCACAGGTAATGTTACACCTACACGTTAAAGGGAAGGGACGCGAGGTGGTGAGGCTTCACTTGATGGCCAATCAATGTGACATCTGACACATTACTGGGGACGTGCCTACGTGCAGGACAGACGGGTGGATGCCTGCCTGGTCAGCTTGGACCAGGAGAAGGCCTTCGACAGGATATCGCACACGTACATGAGGGACGTGCTCTCCAAAATGGGCTTTGGGGAGGGAATCAGGAAGTGGATACAACTGCTCTACACCGATATCTGTAGTGCAGTCCAAATTAATGGGTGGGAATCAGACAGCTTCCCCGTCAGGTCTGGAGTCAGGCAGGGTTGCCCTCTCTCCCCTGTCTTGTTCGTCTGTTGCATTGAACCCTTTGCTGAATCCATCAGGAAGGATGCGAGCATAAGAGGAGTGACATTGCCAGGCAGTGGGGGCACTCAGGTCAAGGCTTCCCTGTACATGGACGATGTCGCCGTCTTCTGCTCGGATCCAGGGTCGGTCCGCAGACTGATCAGCGTCTGCGACCGGTTTGAGTTGGCCACGGGGGCCAGGGTAAACCGCAGGAAGAGCGAGGCCATGCTCTTTGGCAACTGGCCCGACCGATCTTCCATTCCCTTCACCATCAAGCCTGACTTCCTGAAGGTGCTGGGGATCTGGTTCGGGAAGGCTGAGGCATGTAACAAAAATTGGCTGGAGCGGATAGCCAAGGTGGGGAAGAAGCTGGAGCTGTGGAAGCAGCGCTCCCTCTCCATCACGGGGAAAAATCTGGTCATCAGGTGTGAGGTGCTCTCGGGGCTGCTGTACTTGGTGCAAGTGTGGCCCGTCCCTCCCTCCTACGCCAAGGGGATCACCCGGGCCGTCTTCCACTTCATCTGGGGGTCGGCGATGGACCGGGTGCGACGAGCCACAATGCACAAGTCGGCAGACGACGGGGGTAAAAGCGTGCCCAACATCGCCCTCATTCTGATGGCCACCTTCATGTGTGGCTGCATCAGGCGGAGCATAGAGCCAAGGCACATGGGCACCAAATGCCACTACCTGCTGAGGTTCTACCTGTCCCCGGTGTTGCGAAGGATGGGCCTGGCGCAGATGCCACGCAATGTGCCAGTCAGCTGGACATTGCCGAACCATCTGTCGTTTGTGGAAATGTTCTTCCGGACCAACACCTTTGACCACAAGTCCATCGGGCAGTGGTCAGCACGGAACGTCCTGCAGGCACTGCAGGGGAATGACTCCATGGATCCTGTGGCGTGGTTCCCAGAGCAGACTGCCCAGCTTGTCTGGCAAAATGCCTCATCGTCAGAACTAACCAACAAGCACCAAGACCTGGCTTGGCTGGCGGTGAGGGGAGCCCTCTCAGTCAGATCCTTCCTGCACCGCCGGAACCTCACTACCAGCACACGCTGCCCCCGGGACGGCTGCTACGGTGAGGAGACGGTGGCCCACCTCTTCACAGAGTGTGGATTTGCCAAGAGAGTCTGGAGAGGTCTGCAGGGGTCCCTGTCACGATTCATTCCGAGCAGCTCCATCACAGAGGACTCTGATCTACGGACTGTTCCCAGGGACGCATTCCGAGACTGACATCGAGTGCTGCTGGAAGGTCATCAACTCGGTGAAAGACGCTCTTTGGTCTGCCCGAGCTTCGTATTATGTATTATGTATAGCCTTCGAGAATGTCGGATGGAGTTTTGGAAGGAACATGTTTTGTATATATTTATTTCTTGAATAAAGTATTTTTTGATAAAAATTTTAAAAACTCAGCGGGTCAGGCAGCATCGCTGGAGAACATGGGATGGGTGATGTTTTGGGGTCGAGACCCTTCCTTGGACTGAGAGGCAGGGGAACGGGAGGTATAGACGGCACTTTGCACAAATGAATGGAAGAAATGCAAAAAGCAACGATAATCAAGGAAAGATGGAGCCCACAATAGTCCATTGTTGGCTGTTGGATAGGTGATAATGAGTTATACTGACAGTGGACATGCTTTCATGCAGTTCTAAGGATGTGCTGCCCTGTTATAGGTGCTGTGATCTGCCCTTTTCACACCTTACATGCTCTTTGTACCCTTCCATATCTCTAATTTCCCTTTCATTTTAATTTATTTTATTTTATTTGTCATTTTATTTGTTTCTATTAAATCTCCTCTCTGAATCCTCCAAAGTAGTTCAGTTTATTTTGTTTAGATTATTTAATTAATTGTCACAGTGAAAAGACAGTGCTAATCTATGCATGTAATGGTAGTTCCTCATCGCAGGGGCATTCTTAGTGATCGTTTCTGAACACGTGTAGAACAGGCCCTTTGGTCCACTATGTCTGTGTTAACCAAGATGTCAATCGAGCCAAGTGATCTGTAACCATCTATTCCCTGTCTGTTCATAGTCCCATTGTTGAGGACAATCGACTGTCAAAAAGGAAAAAGTGGGAACAAATCTGTCTTTAAGCCTAACAGTCTCAAGGTTTATAATCTATGTTAATTGATTTGCACCTAATGTCATATTTCAAGTTTGGTGATGAAACGAAATTAGATAGAATATGAGTAGATGGAGAATGTGGAGAGGCTTCAAGGAAATCTAGACAAGCTTGGTGGGCAAGGATATGGAATATAATATGGAAATATATAACACAAAATGCTGGAGTAACTCAGTAGGTCAAGCAGCATCTAGGAGAGAGGGAATGGGTGAGACCCTTCTTCAGACTAAAATATGTAATGTCATCCATTTTGGTGCACAGAGCAGAAGAGCTTTGATAAATAGTGGTGTATTTATATTGTTACTTCCCACTGGAACATGAGTATCCTTAAGTATGTTAATGAAATCTAAATTGCAGCAAACAATTAGGAAGGCAAATACAATTTCCCTTTTATGATCATGTGAAGATTTGAGTACAGGAGTAATGATGCCTTAATAAATGTATTTAAAGTCTTATGAGACCACACTTGGAGTCTTGTATACAATTTTGGAATCTTTGTACTCAGGTTTAGACTAACTGGCCTAACTAGCTGCTCCTAATTCAATGTCATTTGAAAAGCCAGTCTCCTTGTTTCTAGTTGAGCCCATTTTCTGTTTCATCTGATGGGTTGATGCAGGCAATGACTCAAAACTCCCCGTTTTTCCCCTTGAGTAACTCTTAGAAAACAGGCAGTAAAAGGTTTTGCCTCAAATTCCTCAAACTTTGGTACACAGATGAAATGTTGGGCAGTTTTACCATGCATGGTTGGAAGGCACAAACATTAAGTGGAAGCTGAATGTTATGAAAGAGTTCGCAACTGTTGGATTATATTCACTTCGTCATCTTGGAACTTGCGAACGCACCAAAGTTGCCTGAGCTACTTTCTTGAGAGTTTAATAGCACTGGGCCTATACTTGCTGGAGTTTAGAAGAATTCTCTGCCTCAGAAGGCAGTGGAGGCCGATTCACTGGATGCATTCAAAAGAGAGTTAGATAGAGCTCTTGGGGCTAGTGGAATCAAGGGATATGGGGAGAAGGCAGGATCGGGGTACTGATTGTGGATAATCAACCATGATCACATTGAATGGCGGTGCTGGACCGTCGGGCCGATTGGCCTACTCCTGCAATCTATGTTTCTATGTTATGGGGAGAAGGCGGAAGAATGGGGTAAGGAGGGAGAGATAAAGCAGCCATGATTGAATTGCGGAGTAGACTTGATGGGCCGAATGGCCTAATTCTGCTCCTATCACTTATGACCTTATGATACTCCTGGAGCAGTCCTTCCACACTTGAGCACTCTCTGACTATGAATAGACTTGGAGACCCCCATCTCAGTGCTCCAAATAGTGGGTCACCCTTTCATGTTTCCAGAGTTGCAGGATTGCCTGCCCCACACCAGTGACCTAATAATATAATCTGCCATATTATTTAATCTTATAGAAACATATAAAATTATAAAAGGACTGGACAAGCTAGATGCAGGGAAAATGTTCCCAAAGTTGGGAGAGTCCAGAACCAGGGGCCACAGTCTTAGAATAAAGGGGAGGCCATTTAAAACTGAGGTCTGAAAAAACATTTTCACCCAGAGAGTTGTGATTTTGTGGAATTCACTGCATCCACAGTGTGTGGAATTCACGGCCAAATCACTGCATGGATTTAAGAGAGAGTTAGATAGAGCTCTGGAGGCTAGTGGAATCAAGGGATGTGGGGAGAAGGCAGGCACGGGTTACTGATTGTGGATGGTCAGCCATGATCACAATGAATGGCGGTGCTGGCTCGAAGGGCCAAATGGCCTCCTGCACCTATTTTCTATGTTTCTATGTTAATTTTCCCATTGCTATATTTTTAATCAGAGTTGATCAAGTGATAATGTGACAGCTGTGAAACGCAGGCCTCATGCAGACAACCCCATTGTTTTTTTTCTTAAAAATAAGTTTCTAGTTAACATACGTGTTCAGGAATTTGAATGGGTAATTTACATCGGCTCCAGATGGGGACAACATTTTTTGGTAATGTGTATTTGCTAATCTTGGGGTCGACCCAAAACGTCACCCATTCCTTATCTCCAGAGGTGCTGTCTGACCCGCTGAGTTACTCCAGGTTTTTGTGTCCCACCTTCAGTTTAAACCGGCACCTGCAGCTCCTCCCTGCACATTCCGTTGCCTCTGGGAGTTTGACGGCGTCAGTTTTGAGTTGGACGGTTGCGCTTCTCCGGTCTTTCTGAGCCTGCGCGGCCGCCGTGCGGGGCTCCCGGCTACTGCGCACGCTCGCGACGCAGGGACAAGGAGCAGAGAGAGGAGGTGAGAGAGAGAGAGAGAGGGAGGGAGGGGGTGGGAGAGAGAGAGAGAGGGTGGGAGGGAGATAGGGGTGGGGGGAGAAAGAGAGGGGGTGTGGGGAGAGGGGTGGGGGGAGAGAGGGGGTGGGGGGAGAGAGAGGGGTGGGGGGAGAGAGAGGGGTGGGGGAGAGAGAGGGGTGGGGGGAGATAGGGGGGGTGGGGGAGAGAGAGAGAGGGGTGGGGAGAGAGAGAGAGGGGGTGTGGGGGAGGGAGGGGAGAGAGAGAGGGGGTGGGGAGAGAGGGGGGGTGGGGGAGAGAGAGGGGGTGGGGGAGAGAGGGGTGGGGAGGGGGAGAGGGTGAAGGGAGAGTGATGGGGAGGGGAGAGAGAGATGGGAGGGGCAGGAGAGAAAGATGGGAGGGGGAGGGGAGAGAGAGATGGGAGGGGGAGGGGAGAGAGAGGGGGGAGGGGAGAGAGATGGGAGGGGAGGGGAGAGAGAGATGGGGAGGGGAGGGGAGGGAGAGATCGGGAGGTGGGAGGGGAGAGAGTTGGGGAGGGGGAGGGGAGAGAGATGGGGAGGGGGAGGGGAGAGAGATGGGATGGGGAGGGGGCAGGGGAGAAAGAGATGGGGAGGGGGTAGGAGAGAAAGAGATGGGGAGGGGGAGAGAGGGATAGGGGAGTGGGAGATAGGGAGGGAAAGAGAGGGAGGGGCAGAGGGGAGAGAGATGGGGAGGGGAAGAGAGACAGGGAGGGGAAGAGAGATGGGGAGGGGGAGAGAGACGGGGAGGGGGTGAGAGAGATGGGGAGGGGGTGAGAGAGATGGGGAGGGGGCGAGAGACGGGAAGGGGCGAGAAGGACAGGGAGGGAGCGAGGAGGTGAAGGTTGAGGGGAGAGGGAGTGGAAGGGGGAAGGTGCAGAGGAGGGGAGGGGAGAAAGGAGGGAGGGAAACAAGAAAAGAGGGTGAGTGATGAGAGGGGAAGGAAGGAGTGAAGAGGAGGGATGATGGGGAGGGGGTGGAGTGAGGGGTTTGTAGGGGGCGAGCTGGGAGGGACATCTGGGGCCTGCAGGGTTCTGGAGGGAAGTGTGAGTCATGGGAGATGTTGGCCATGAGATTGGGGTGGGGCTGGGTTGGATGGAATGTGGTGTTGAGGAAAGAAAGAAAGCTGTGTGTTCCCACTTTCTGGTTCAGGTTTATTATTGTCAAGTGCACTGAGATACAGTGAAAAGGTTTTGTTGAATGCGTTTAAATCAAACCAGTTAATACTGTACATAAATACAATTAAGCCAAACACAAGTACAAAAAGGAGAGTGAAGGGAAAGATACCAAACCACAAAAAAAAATCACCAGCGCAAATCAAATGTAGTACTCAGCATTATAGCATAACAGTATCGGGACTGTACTTGGGTTGTGGGGGGTTGTTCAGAAGTCTGCGAATGGGAATAAGCTGTTACTGAGTGGCAGTACGCGATTTCAAGCTCCTGTATCTTCTGCCCAACGGGAGTGTGGAGAATGAATGGCCAGTGTGAAAAATGTATTTGATTATGTTGGCTGCTTTCTTGGGACAGTGTGAAATGTGGATGGAATCAATGGTAGGGGGAGTCTGGTCTGAATGATGGACCGGACTACATCCGCAACTCTTTACATTTTCTTGTGGTTTTGGGCAGAACTGTTATCCAACCAAGCTGTGATGGACCCTGAGAGTATGCTTTTCACGAATGCAAGAAGTGATATAAATGGCTTTGCCCTGAGGATGGAGAGAACGTTTGGCTCACTGCCACATGTCCCAAACTAGGCATAAACAAATGCAGATGTTGGAATCTTGAGCAAAACATCGTGCTGGTGGAACTCACCAGGTTGGGTAGCGTCTGTGGAGAAAATAGATCCACACGATGTTTAATAGAAACATAGTAAATAGGTGCAGGAGAAGGCCATTTGGCCCTTTGAGCCAGCACTGCCATTCATTGTGATCATCCACAATCAGTAACCCGTGCCTGGCTTCTCCCCATATCCCTTGATTCTGCTAAGTTTCGAGTCGGTACCCTTCTTCAGACATGATGGTGGTTGGGGGGGGGGGGGGGGGGCAGCGAGAGAAATCTGGAGAAGTGGTGGGGGCTTGATTCCTGACCTGAGCTAGTTCAGCAAAGAGGAAGAGAAGATCAGAGTTTGACAGTGTAAATAAAATGCATGTGGACTACAGCACCCAGTTTGGGATTTAAATCCATTATTTTAGGCGTGGAGGTGAGTGTGGACACTTTGGTGAAAATTGGCTAATGGAATGTTGAAAATAAGATATCTTCTGTATTACGAGGAAAAGAGAATAACAATTTTTGACGTTGATATACAGTGGTAGTTTTCTGAACTGCAGTGAATTATTGAAGTAATTATTGTAAGCGGATTTCAGGTCCTGAAGAAAAAACAAACTGTTGGAGGCACTCAGCAGGTCGGGTGGCATCTGTGGAGGGGGATGGACAGGCAACATTTTGGGTTGGGACCCTTCAGACTTCACATGCTTAGTCTGAAGAAGGATCTCAAACCAAAATATGAATCTATCCATCTGCTTCCATGGATTTATTTTTTTGCTTAAGATTCCAGCATCTGTAGTCTCTTGTGTTTCTCTGATATTGAGGATTAGTTTTAGTTTCAAAATCACAACAATGGAAATTATTGGTTCATTTGTAATAATGTTAATGGTTGCATTGACTAGCTTGTAAAGATACAGAAATTATTCCTACCATGTGGGTATAGTGGGCAAGTGCAATGAAGCCACCAGTAACACGAAAAAGGAATTTGTATTCATTCACCACTTGCAAATTAAGTGGCTGAGTGCATGTAAAATAAACGAGATTATGTGGGAAGTACAATGGGCAGTGTAAATTTACAAATGAACCATTAATCTTGGAGGTAAACAGATAAGAACAAGTTCACAAGTTTTTTTTTACCCAGTTTGCAGATTGCCTGAGGTGGTGCCAGAGTGGAGATGTTGTTCGTGCTGCTTTTATTTGATGTGTGGGATTTATTTCACTCATCTGTTGTGTCCACAGTACAAAAATAATCCTAGAAAATTATCACATGCACCAGCAATCATAATTCATAATACTTCTGCTTACCTTGTAACACATTGGAAGTTCCCACATAGAGAAAACTCAACACATTTATTTTGTTAGATGGGCGAATTTGTTTTGAATATTTTATTACTTGGTCTGGGAAATCTTATTGCTTACAGCTTTAGTTTAGTTTTAGTGACACAGCGTGGGAACAGGTCCTTCAGCCCACCATATCCGCGCCGTCCAGCAATCCCCACACATTCACACTACCCTGCACAGACTGGGGACAATTTACATTGATACCAAGCCAATTAACCTACAAACCTGTACAACTTCGGAGTGTGGTGGAAACCGAAGATCTCGGAAAAAACCCACGCAGGTCACGGGGAGAACATACAAATTGTGTAAAGACAGCACCAGTAGTCAGGATCGAGCCCGCGTCTCTGGCGCTGTAAGGCAGTAGCTCTACTGCTAGATAAACACAAAAAGCTGGAGTAATTCAGCAGGACAGGCAGCATCTCTGGAGAGAAGGAATGGGTGACGTTTTGGGTCGAGACCTTTCTTCAGACTACTCTAGCTCTACTGTGCCACTGTTCAGAAAGGAGTAGATAGGCATTTGTACTCTGTTAATACCAAGGATTTTGGGTGTTCACCACATTTGTGGTTGGGTTGCTTAATGAGATACAAAACAGAATACAAAAGTACATAAATGCATCCACAAGTTCATGAGTTGCTGAATAATAGATCATTTATGCTGTGGAATCCATCAAGCAGTTGTCAAAGTGCTCCTAGACTGCTGACTGGATATCTGGAATAAAATTACTTTGGGATTACTTAATTGATCATCAGAATAAAGATGGTAGCTCTATCATTCTAAATCAAAGGCAACCACCAACTTATTGTAATAAGTTCCAGATATTAGTTGGTAATGTTTCCATGGTTTGTGAAGTTGAGAGGAATGGAACACTGCAAACATCCACACTTATAAGATTTTCAAGGAGGTAATGTCGCTCATAAAACTGTTGAACATAACTGGGTCTAAGACACTGCTGTGAGGATTGTTGCACAGATAGCTTCACGCTAACGAAATGTGTAGGGAGGAACTGCAGATGTTGGTTTACACCAAAGATACACACAAAATGCTGAAGCAATTCAGCGGGACAGGCAGCATCTCTGGAGAGAAGGAATGGGTGACGTTTCGGGTTGAGACCCTTCTTGAATTAATATTTGATAATGCTGAACACAATATAGTAGTATAGTGTCCTCTACTTCAGAAATCAACAGAACTGAATTTTGCAGGCAGCTGTTACTATATTAGAGTACAGATAGTTCCGGCTATAACACCTGTTTCCACAACTTGAATCTGATATAAGTGAATGATGAATTTGTGAATGTACTTGTATTATGTGGGCTAAATTGGTTGTAATATAATTTTAATTGCGAACTACTAAACCATTTAAAGTTCCTTTGGAAAATGACAAGCAGAAAGAAAGGTATCACAAAATGCTGGAGTAACTCAGCAGGTCAGGCAGCATCTCAGGAGAGAAGGAATGGGTGACGTTTTGGGTCGAGACCCTTCTTCAGACTGATGAAAGAAAGAAAGCTGTCTTGGATCTAAACAGTGCAGGGGTAAAAACCCTACACTTCAGTCTGAAGAAGGGTCTCGACCTGAAACGTCACCCATTCCTTCTCTCCTGAGATGCTGCCTAACCTGCTGAGTTACTCCAGCATTTTGTGAATAAATACCTTCGATTTGTACCAGCATCTGCAGTTATTTTCTTACACTAGGGGTAAAAACATTTGTTTCCATGTAATCTCCTTGAAGTTATCCACCATTGTCTCTGAAGAACACTACTAATTAAACCACTGGTGGTCATTGACATTGACAAGCCATCACTTCTATTGATATTTATGCAACGATACTCTATTAAACAATGTAACATACAATCTTTAGAATTTTTAGCTTGATGATTTCTGTCCCTGAAGGACAGAAGGGAAGCTCATGGGTTCTTACCTGTAGTTTTACAGTTGCTGTTACTGGCCTTTTTAGTTAACGGCCTATTATTGCCAACCTGAAAATCATTTGTCCCAAGATGATCTGCTGATGACTACTTTTTATTGCCATGATGGGTGCCCGCTCGATAGTTAACGATGTGCTGAGAAAATCACTGCCAAAATACCACCTTCAGTATCCACCTAATACAATTAATTAAAATATGTTGCTTTTCTGTTTTTAAATCCTGTCAAAATTCTTAACTGTCTGTAACATTTTTAGTTTATATTTAGCAGATTTCTTTCCAACCATTTTCATCAACAGTTTAAGAGGTTTGAACTTTGTAGGCAACCTTCTGTGCCAACTCCTTTTTCTAACAAAGTGTGTTTTCTGTTAAATGTAGAAGTCAATTGGAAATATTTTACTATGGATCACCAAATGCGTACTGGAGATGCAATGTCGTAGCATCAGCGTGTGTTTTAAAATGCACCCATTTGCTACCATTTAAATTTATTGACTTTCAAAGAAGTGACATCGTCATCCTTTATTGTGAAACATCAGCTCCTTAACTCTGGAGCTTCTCAGCGAAGAAGATGGATGGGATGACCTCTCAACCAATGCAAGATGTGAGTGCACAGAATGAAACGCAATCAACCAAAAGGCAAAGGTGGAGTATTCACTTTGAGATACTTTACTTTACAACTAATATTTGAATTTTACACTTCAAGGTTTGTAAAATATAGTGTTAGAGGTAAGAAATATTGTGATTCTTTAATGAATGGCATTTGTTTAGATATCAAAGAGGGTAGCTCACTGTTTTTGGCAGCTTCAGCCATCAAGCAATTAAACTATACAACAAGTTCTGAACTACATAGAAGGGGGCATTGTTTTTATTGTTCTTATCTATATGCTATTATTATTTTAATAGTGTTTTTAATGAACCTTTGTTGTTTACACAGTACTACCTTGTTTACACAGTACTTATCTACATATCTGTTGTGCTGCTGCAAATAAGAATTTCATTGTCATATGTCCTGAAATGGAACAATGAAAGACTGTAGACTCTTGAAAATTAATGAATTGCATTCTTTTAGGTATCAGTTTTGATTGAAAACTACCAAACCAGTGAGCTATTACCCTCTAGATGAAACTTACCAATTGATGACTAATGCACTAATTTGTTCTTTGAGAGAGCAATTTTCAAACTGACCTTGGTTCTTTCCTGTGAATGAAGGAATTGCAGATGCAGGTTTAAACCAAAGATAGAGACAAAAAACTGGGGTAACTCAGCGGGCCTGGCAACATGTCTGGAGAGAAGGAATGGGTGATGTTTTGTGTCGAGACCCTTCTTCAGACTAATGGGAGACTTTTCGGGTCGAGACCCTTCTTCAGATGCTTCCTCTCTGGTTGTCGATTGATCTATGCCTATGATTTAAATTGGCCTCATAATCTGCAAGATAAAACCACATTATACCTATCATCATTTCCTCCCACGTTGGTTATTTCTGATTCAAAGAAATGGAATCTAATTTGGCAGACTTGTGTATCGGCGATGTTTAAGTTGGGCGTTTCCTTGAAACCTGCTTGAGTATTTTGAGAGGAAAGGAGAATGCTGACGTGCTTTTCATCATGTTTAGAGTTATTTTAGCTGTGGTTTGTTGCCTGTCAAGAGAGCGAATGGGTTGTGTGACCCAAAACGTCACCCATTCCTTCTCTCCAGAGATGCTGCCTGACCCGCTGAGTTACTCCAGCATTTTGTGTCTACCTTTGATTTAAACCAGCATCTGCAGTTTTCTTTCCTAGCCATTTTTATACATTTTGGTTTCACCATGTAGAAATTACAGCAGTGTTTATATATCGTCCCCCCATTTCAGGGCACCATAATGTTTGGGACACAGTAATGTCATGTAAATGAAAGTAGTCATATTTAGCATTTTGTTGCATATCCTTTGCATGCAATGATGGCTTGAAGTGTGCGATTCATGGACATCATCAGTTGCTGGGTGTCTTCTCTGGTGATGCTCTGCCAGGCTTGTATTGCAACCATCTTTAGCTTATGCTTGTTTTGAGGGCTAGTCCCCTTCAGTTTTCTCTTCAGCATATAAAAGGCATGCTCAATTGGGTTCAGATCGGGTGATTGACTTGGCCACTCAGGAATTGACCATTTTTTAGCTTTGAATAACTCCTTTGTTGCTTTAGCAGTATGTTTGGGATCATTGTCTTGCTGTAGAATGAACCAGCCAAAGATTTTTGAGGCATTTGTTTGAACTTGAGCAGATAGGATGTGTCTATACACTTCAGAATTCATTATGCTACTACCATCAGCGGTTGTATCATCAATGAAGATAAGTGAGCCAGTACCTATAGCAGCCATACATACCCAGGGCATAACACCCCCACCACCGTGTTTCACAGATGAGGTGGTACGCTTTGGATGTTGGGCAGTTCCTTCTCTCCTCCATACTTTGCTCTTGCCATCACTCTGATATACATTATAAACAGAATGCTGGAAATACTCCGCAGATTCTGTGGAGACAAATGAATGTTTCGAAAACATTCAGAGGGGTCACACACCTGAAAGGTTGCATGCTTCTCACTCTCCAGAAGAGTTTTTATGTTTCCCCACATGTTTTACTCTGATGTTGGTTTGTTACTGAATTTCCTATAATTTTAATGGATTGAAGCATGTTTTTACATTCTAACATAACCACACACCAGTGAAGAACATGAATGAATGCTTAGAGGATATACATGCTGAAAATATATACTCAAATTCTCTTACATTTGTTGCTTTAAAATTTGAATTGATGAAAATTGTGTACTTGGTAGTGTATCTAAGTGGGATTTATTCTGAATATCACATTATTTCATTTCTTGATTAGGCGCCTTACAGCCCACAGATCATAACCATGCTCCCATTTCTTGGACAGCATGTGCTGGTAATAGTTCTGCTGTATTTACACCTCTTCCTGACCCATTTTCATCTCTTGCCGCGGGGCCTTCCATCCCCTTGCGGGGGCTGTGCGTGTCGTTTGCCTCGGTAGGGGTCGAGTTGCCTGTCCGTGGGTGCGGGGGGAAGAGAGTGGAAGTTTTGTTGCCTTCCATCACAGTGAGGGGGTGTTTGGAGTCACTGTGATGGATGTTTGTGTTGGGGTCGTGTGTCCTGTGTTCTTTTCTATTTTGCTGTGTCTTGTGACTGCTGAAATTTCGTTCGGTATTTATACCGAATGACAATAAAGTTCTGTTATACTGTTATACTGTTATATCACCCTCTTTGTCTTGTGCCATAATCAGCCCTTTAGCCATTGAACCACTTTCACTCCATCCCAATATAAACCTTCATGTTTGTTCTTATCTTCTCTGTTCTCCTCATTTGCTTGGCTCCGCGCTTGCTTAACAATTTCCAAGTAGTTAATTTGCTGTTCTGATGAAAGATCATTGACCTGAAATGTGAATCCCTTTTTTTGCCCCTCCACCTGACCAATTGGTTTTGTTATTTTGGCTTTCTAGCATCTGCAGTGCTTCTGTAACTCATTTGGATGTTGAATGTTCAGTCTTGACTTCTAAATTAATTAACTTGTTGGACATCAGCGTGAGCCATTTAAAATAAATGAATAAACTTGTCCAACAGGAAGCTTTTGCCCAGCTTGAAGACAAAGAGAGCTCAGGATTTGGTGCTTGTGATTGGAACGGGAGTGAGTGCTGCTGTGGCTCCACAGGTTCCCGCTCTGAAATCGTGGAAGGGACTGATCCAGGCGTTGCTGGATGCTGCCAATGATTTTGACCTGTTGGAGGATGAAGAGAACAGACAATTCCAGAAGACTCTCCGCGAGGACAAGAACCTAGTGCATGTCGCGCACGATTTGATACAGAAGCTCTCACCAGTAAGTGACATTTTTGCATCACCGTAATTTACACTTTTGTTACAGGATGGATAATTTTGACAACTGAGACAAAGACAAGAAATTCTAGAAATTGCCTTAAATCTTGTGTTAACTGTTTATGGCTGTAGATCAGCGGCATTAGTATTGAACCATGTATGGACCGCTTTGCAAAGTTTCTTCGATTAAAACAGTGGTTCAAAAACGACGTAATTAATGGTGATGTATCCAGACTGAATGGAGACACAAGACTGCAGATGCTGGAATCTTGGGCAAAATGCAAAGTGCCAGAGGAACTCAGCGGGTCAGGCAGCATCTAGGGAGGGAATGAAAAAGTGATGTTTTGGGTTTAGTTGAGTTTTTAGTCCAGAGATACAGCGCCCATTGAGTCTGCACTGACCAATCATCCCTGCACACTAACGCCAGGCGTGGCACCTAGTCTGGGCAAGGCAGCCAATCTCGACCTCATCGGGACTTCCATGGCCAATTTGTCAATTCAGCTGCAAGAGGTCGCTAGGATTTCTGAGAGAAATCCCCCGGCGCCCTGGATGTCTCCCCGAAAATGTGGCACCTAGGCTGGGCACGGCAGCCAATATCAGCCTCATCGGGACTTCCATGGCCGATCGGTGGGTTGAATTTGCAACCTGTGGCCGGGGCTCTGGAACTCCAGCCCAACTGGAGCCAGCACATCTATCCCCACAACCAACTTCCTTGGCCTGCTGGATGAACCAGCAAAGCCCTGGAACCAAGAGTGCCAGAAAATCAGTGATGGAACTGTAATGAGTAAATATTAAATTTAAGTGCAAGATTATATAACTAAATTAATTTAGACAGGGTTAAAATATAAAACACAGCAGAAAAGCCAATTACCACCTTTTTGGGCTGATTATCAATTAATGTGTGACTTTACTTCTAAATGTTATTAGTATGCAGTGACCTATTCACATTATTTCGTAATGTCTGTCTTTACTTTGAAATGCACTAAAAGAGGCTGGAAACTGGTAATTTTGTGTGCACATTTTCAAAAAAATTCCAATATTTTGACCCCCGTTGTAAGCGCTCGGCTCTTTTCCTCTTTTTTTACCTCACTCACATGCCTGTAACACTATCCTACACACAGTGGGGGCAATTTTACAATCATACCAAGCCTAATTAACCTACAGATCTGTACGTCTTTGGAATGTGGGAGGAAACCAGAGCACCCGGAGAAAACAATCACAGGACACCGGGAGAATGACAAACAGCACACAGCACTTGTAGTCAGGATCGAACCCGGGTCTCTGGCACGGTAAGGCAGAAATTCTACTGCTGTGCCACCATGCTGCCCTATCAGGTCCGAAGAAGGGTCTTGACCTGAAACGTCGCCTCTCCACTCCCTCCCCAGATGCTGCCTCACCTGCTGCCTCCACCAGCACTTTGTGGTTTTTACCCCAAATCATTGTTAACCTGGATCTCCCATTTATACAACATGTTTTGTTATAACACCACTAGTTTGTTTTGTGCTTCTAAGAGCAATATTGGTGCGCAGGCATTATTAATAGTGGCACCACTCTTTGTCCCAAATTTAATGTGGATTAACTTCAACAACATCGGTGCTTTGTTTTTGAAAAAACAGATAATTTTAGTTCGGATCAAGTGTAATATAAATGGAGGAATTAGACTATTTGTCATTTTCATAATCCTGATTGTTGCAAAATCGTCTCTAGTTTTCTCACTGTCAAGTTGTGTACTCGGGAGGGGGAATAAATTACATGGAAATTTGGTTTATCATCCGCACACTGTCTCTCGGCAGCAACATTGTATAAAACTAGTTTGCTTTTAATCTTTCCCTGACATCTTGGAGATGAGCGAGTCTGTTTACAATTTGGCTACATTTGATTGTGTTCATTCCAGATTGCATCTGTCCCATTAATCACTGTCTATGTCTATCTTTGCAAAGGCCCTTTATTTAGTCTTCATTTAACTCTTCAATACAGTTGTAAGAATCCTTATGTGCCTTGCTGTAAATTTGATGGCTCGAGCTAAACATCTGCCTTGGCCTAACTCGGACAAGTTTCACTTCTCATCAACACCGGTGCTTTCTGATCTACATTGGCTTCTGGTTCAGCAATGCCTTGATTTAAAAATGCTTGACATGAAAACTCTTTAAAATAAAATTCTGTGGTCTCGACATTCCATATCTCTAATCCATTAATCTACACTTCTGTGTTGTATGTTTTTTGAATGTCTATGATTGTCATTTACGTGAGTATTTGTGCCTTCATTTGCCCGGATATTTTGTTGCCAGGAGGTTTTCTTTTTAAAGTAAGTTTATTTGAATGCATTTGAGCAGAGATCACTCATGCCCACAATGAGCAAAACTAAACATTATGAATGGTGCAAGATTATATTTTATCAATATTAATGCATAATCAATCATATCTCCTTGCTCTTTTGGTTTTGGTAGTCATTCTCTTTCAGATTGTTTTCCAATTCTAAGATATATTTGTTTTCAATCCCTTCAGCGTACCAGCAATGTCCGTTCAAGTTTCTTCAAGGACTGTTTGTATGAGGTTTTCGATGACCTTGAATCCAAGATGGATGAAGTTGGGAAGCACCTCCTGCAATCCGTTTTGGATCTGATGGCGAACGGATCCCTGGTTTTGACCACCAACTTCGACAATCTTCTGGAGATTTACGGGGCTCACCAAGGAAAGCAACTGGAGTCATTAGATCTCTCAGACGAAGAGAAGGTAAAAGAATGGAATGCAGCTTCAATATACGAAAGGATGACACTTTAAACTGGATCACAAGATTGGTGTTGAACCTGGTGGCGATGGGGCATGCCAATGTCTGTATCAATTGCCTGTGGTTTACATAATATTTCTCTAAGCGAAAACCTATTTGCAAAATCTTTCCTCGTGCCATTGCACCTGTCTGAAACATTGGAATGCAGCTATTTTCACATGTTCACAAGTCATGGGAGCAGAATTAGGCCATTTGGCCCATTAAGTCTACTCCACCATTTAATCATGGCTGATCTCTCTTTCCCTCTCGTCCCCATTCTCCTGATTGTCCCCCATAACCCTTGGCACCCTTTCTAATCAAGAATTTTGATTTATGGGGAAGACCAGACACATTCACCTTAATACGTTCTAACCATATAATATACAGCGACCCTGGTTCGATCCTGATTTTGTTTGCTGTCTGTGGCGCTTGCCCATTTTTCCCTGTCACTGCGTGGGTTTCCTCCCACATCCCAAACACACGCAAGTTTGAAGGTTAATTAACCTCTAAGTTGCCCCCAGTGTGTAGGGAGTGGATGAGAAAGTGGGACAACATGGAGCTAGTGTGAATGGGTGGTTGATGGTCAGTGTGGACTCAGTGGGCAGAAGGGCCTGTTTCCATACTGTATCAAACAATTCAATCACTGTAAAAGAAGGAAGCTTAGCTCCCAATCTCCTTCAAACTGGGGACTGGCCTTGCTTTTTGTTTCTGAGGCACAATTAATTACCTGACTACAAAACACCATAATAATATATTTCTGTTTACCTGCTAGACAAGTACTGAGTCTGAAGAAGGGTCTCGACCAGAAACGTCACCCATTCCTTCTCTCCAGAGATGCTGCCTGTCCCGCTGAGTTACTCCAGCATTTTGTGTCTACCAGGAAGATTGATTCCTTCCTTCGTGTTTGTTTCAGTGACCTTGCATTAGCTCAGTCAGGCTTCTCGGGTCTCTCGAATGTTGAGCAATGTTGCCTCTGCAGAATCTTGGAAATTCACTGGAAGAGCAAGTGAACTCGTATCGCCAATATTTGTTTTTAAATCTGAAGTCTGCATTCTTTAGAACAAAATCACAATCAAGTGACAGCCTTCCTTTATGGTGCGCCTTAATTCATCACCCCTCGAAGATCTGTGATGTCTTTGAGAAGATTAGTACACTTCTGTTATTTTTTTTAACTGTTGTGGATGGTCCCTATTGCTTTCTAAGACTTAAGTTTGAACAATGAGGGGTACAAGGGATGTATTTAGATGTAGCTAGATGATTTAGGTGGCATTTCAGATCTGGACCCTTCTTCAGAACTGGTCCCAACCGAAAACATCACACTCCATTTTCCCCAGAAATGCTGCCTGACCCTCTGAATTACTCCAGTATTTTCATAATCATAATCATAGTCATGCTTTATTAGCCAAGTATGTTTTGCAAAATACGAGGAATTTGATTTGCCACACAGTCATACCAATAAAAAGCAACAAAACACATAAAATACATTTTAACGTGAACATCCACCACAGTGAGTCCTCCACATTCCTCACTGTGATGGAAGGCAACAAAAAAAATTAAATCTCTTCCCTTCTTTGCTCTCCCGCGGTCGGGGGCCTCAAGCCTTCCGTTGACGGGACGATCTTGGCTCCCGTAGCCGGCGGTCGGCCCCCCCGCGTCAGGGCGTTCAAGCTCTCGCATCGGGGGGGGATCTCTGCTCCCCTGCGCCGGGCGATCGGACCCCGGGTCGGGGCTAGTCGAACCTTCTGCTACATCGGAGCTTCCCGACATCAGTCTCTACCCGAGACTGCGAGCTCCTTGATGTTGGAGTCCGCAGGCCGCAGTTGGAGCGTTGATCCCAGGTAAGGGATCACAGGCTCCGATGGTAAGTCTAAGACCCCATGGTGGGGTCAGTCTCGAACAAGGCCGCCAGCTCCATGATGTTAGGCCACAGAGTGATCGGAGATACGATCTGGAAACCAATCGCATCTCTGGCAAGGTCAGAGATTGAAAAAAGTTTCCCCCGACCCCCTCTGACTGTTGGAGAGGCTGCCATCGCTGACGGCACCACCCGGTATTTTGTGTTTATCTTTGGTATAAAGCAGCATCTGCAGTTCTTTTTATGTATTAGCTAGGTGATATGGTTTACAATATAAAATTTAAAGGAATGGACAGCAGTCTGTGGAAATCAGATTTGCAATTCCTTGACAAGTACTTGGATGTAGAATTTATTATATAATTTTGGTGAAGCCTCAGCGCCGAAGATCTGGATTTGATCCTGACCTTGGGTTGCAGTCTGTGTGGAGTTTGCACGTTCTCCCTGTGACCGCGTAGGTTTCCTCTGGGTGCTCCAGTTTCCACTCGCGTCCCAAAGGCGTGGGTTTGTAGGTTAATCGGCCTCTAAATTGCCTCTAATTTGTAGTGGATGAAAAAGTGAGATAACATGGAACTAGTGTGAACGGGTGATTGATGGTTGGTGTGGACTCAGTGACCACAGGACCTGTTTCCATACTGTAGCGCTAAACTAAATTAAAATAACTGCAGTTTATTGGAGTATTGGGCAGAAAATTGCACCCCTCAATTGAAGACATGTCTAGCGATGTAATTTGTTATGCAGAATGTATTTGTTGAAACTAATGTCCATTTTTCTTCTGCTTGCGGTAGGTACTAGAATGGGCACAAGAGAAACGAAAGATGAGTGTTTTGCACATTCATGGTGTTTACACTAACCCCAGTGGGATTGTTCTGCATCCTTTGGGTTACCAGAATGTGTTGCGTAATACAGAAGTAATGGTGAGTTTTATTTCTTGTCCAAATATGCCGCTGGGCACATCTGACAAAACAAAATCATACCGTAGAGATTAAACTTCAAAAAGGCAAAAATGGCACCACTTGAATTTGGTTAAATAATATACATTGTCATTGTCTTTAACACAGATTATGTTGATGTAAAATGAAACTTCAATTTCTAAGCGTTTCATAATTACTAGATAAAGTATGTCGTGAGTCAAAGGAATATTGGATTTCAAGGTTGAAGCATAGGTTGAAGCAAAATTCTATTAAAGTCTTTATGATCCATCTTGATCCAGACAATAAAAAGGCCCAATTTTAACAGAACATTTCTCATCGGTATGTAGCAGGAGGTATTCAGTTTTCCTTCATTTTCATGTCCTTTCACCAATAATTTACTTTGCAGGTTTTCAGTAGATTTGGTCATATCTTCCATGAGGACGATATTAAAAGTAAAAATCAGGGTGTTGCAGCACCCTGGCACTGCATAAATGCAAGTAGTTTTCGTTCTTGCAATGGAACAAATAAGAGAACAGTGTGTAAGAAAGAACTGCAGATGCTGGTTTAAAACAAAGGTAGACACAAAATACTGGAGTAACTCAGAAGGGAAGAAGAGAAGAAGGGTCTCGACCCGAAACGTCACCCATTCTTTCTCTCCAGAGATGCTGCCTGTCCCGCTGAGTTACTCCAGCATTTTGTGTCTAAATAAGAAAACCGTTTAAGCTCGGCTATTCCATAACTACAACTCTCATAGAGAGAGCTGGAGCTGCAGCATTAAATTTATAACAACATGAAATCTTTAACTAAAATTTACAGATAGATTTGGTTTGGAGGTATGTTTCCTCTTTCTTCCTCTTTCTACTACCAGCTACGCTGTAAAGACAATCAAATAATCTAGACCAGTATGAAAGATAGAGTAAACAGTTGAGACGCTGCTGTCTGCTTTCATCAACTGAGGTCCCACCTGCTTTCTCAGATACACACAGCAGATCTGTGGCACGATGTGGAAAACGGGTCCTGCCCCAGTAACTTGGTTAATATTTCTGAAAGTTACTCAAAAGCACTAGATAAAAGAATATAATGCAGGTCAGTGCATGAAGTGAGAAGAGACCTACCAGAACGAATAGCAAGCTGCCTAAATAAAGGGTAGGAAGACAAATTTGTTGTATTGATAAAATTATGTAAAGAATAGTATGAAAGGTTTTGTAAAATGTAGTCAGTGGGACAGTCATTTGGGCAGAGTAACCTGTTACTGGACGGCATTTGTGATTGTTTGATTTAGCACTTAGAGCAATCAATTAACAAACAAATTCCAGTTCATGCTGAATAAGCTGTGAAGGGGCCATCTTGAAGCCTGTGGGATATTCCTGTGCAGATTACTGTGTATTGTAATATATCATCAACGTGTTCTTTCAGGTTGAGTAGTGAAACTCCATTGACAACTGAAAGCTTGCAAGGAAGTAAAATTATTATGATTAATCATGTTGCGTGAAGATCATCAGATTTTGAACCAGACGTCCTATGCTTTGTAAATGTATATATATTGGATGAGTGAATTTTGAGATTGTTGGTAGTTTAGTTTAGGTTAGTTTAGAGATACAGCGTTGAAGCAGTCCCTTCAGCCCACCGTGTCCGCACCCACCAGCAAACCCCCCATATCAACACAACCCTACACACTAGGGAGAATTTACACTTATACCAACTATACAAACCCAAGCCAATTAACCTACAAACCAGTACGTCTTAGGAATTTTGGAGGGAACTGAAGATCTCAGAGAAAACCCACGAGGAAAACGTGCAATCTCCTTACAAACAGCACCCGTAGTCGGGATCAACCCGGGTCTCTGGCGCTGCAAGTGCTGTAAGGCAGCAACTCTTACCGCTACACCACCGTGCTGCCTTACACCACTGTGCCCCCGACATGGACCATTGTTATTATTAAAGATGTTGAAGGCCATTTGATCCATGACCTGAAAGGTGATGGTGCCACTAGGTTCTTGTAAGAGCCATAACTTTAAAGAGAGATGGAAAGAATATAAAGTTAACTTTGATTGTATAATTTAGCTTTGTAAGTGGATGTGTCTAACAGCAAGGCATCAGTGCTCCTGTCAATAATCTTTGTGTATTTAATTGCTTAGAGAGAAATTCAGAAGCTGTATGAAAAGAAGGCCTTTGTCTTCCTGGGCTGTGGGCGCACAGTTGAGGACACAACTTTCCAGTCGCTCTTTCTGGAAGCAGTAAGAAACCGGTCTGACCTGGAGCATTTCATGCTCGTGCGTAGAGATGATGTGGATGAGTTTAAAAAGCTTCGTGAAAACATGCTCGATAAAGGTATTAAAGTGATCTCTTACGGGGATGAGTACCACGATCTCCCGGAATACCTTGAGCGGCTGGCGAACGTCATCTGCCAACATGGAAGTCAAGGTATGTTGCCTGGGAAGGTTGTGTCGCATCTGAGAGAACAGCCCAAATGAATTAACATCTTCCTGCTGTAAGGGGAATACATTTTTCAGGAAAATGGTCCATTGTGGAACATTGGACTGCCACAACCTTCAGGATGGGTTAATCTGGGAGAAGAGGCCATCTGATGGTTTAATGGATGTGCTGAAATTGACCATTTGTGAATATCAGACAATCCAAGATTTGAAGTGTAGTAACTGCATCATTTATGCAGGGCATAAGAAATTGAATTGATAAAAGAATCTATCCCTCCGTGTCATTTAGTAAAATTGTGGCGGGCTTTTTTTTAGTTTAATTCCACATTCCTGTATTCCATTTATTTTCTTAATAAACAAAATATCATATCTTGATAAACACTCAACAACTAGCCTTGACGACCCTCAAAGAGAATTACAAAGATCTGCCAGTTTACGTAAAGAAGCTTCTCATCTAAGGCTTGTCTGATCAAACCTCGTCATCTCTGAATCTACAGTGCTAAGTCCCATAAGAATTTTGTCTTCAGGGATCACTGTTCACTAAACTTGAACAGGCCCGGTCTGCTCAATCTCTAACCAGACAAAAAATCTTTCCTCCATCTCGGAAATCAATTTGGTGAGCCTTCATTGTACTCCCTCTATCTCTTACATTCTCATTAAGATAAGAGCACCCTTGTTGTACACTACTCCAGGTGCCATTTATCAAAGCTCTATAATTTCAGTAAGACAACTTGAGTTTTGCACATAAATCCTCTTGCTATAAAGGCCAACATACCGTAATTGGTTGCTGGTAACAAAATTGTAATTTTCAGTGAATTGTATAGAAGGGATCACAGGTCTCTTTGAAAGCCATTTGTTTTGTAGCTTTGCCATTTAAAACTGCTTTCTAAATGAATCTGCCATGTCCTTGCATGTTTGTTTGAACTGTTTGTTCCCCTGCAAAGTCTCTCTGCAACCCCCTCACAAACCACGCTACCATCCAACTTGGTATCATTAACAAGCTAACATATGTTAGGTGCGGCCCCTTCATCCAAATCTAGATTGTGGATAGCTGGAGCCTCCCCACCTGAGAATGCTGATTTACTGCTATTCTGTTTTCTGTCTGGTAATCCATCTTTGATTCTTGCCTGTATTTTTTAATTTAATCATCCAGATGGTGTGAATGTTTCTGGCAAGGTCTGAATTCTGGTTCATGTTTCTGTATACTGAGGAAGCCGTAGGCCAAGTTGAGTCAGCAGAATTCCTTCCCTGGCACCCATTAGTAAATCAGATGGATTTTTAGGACAATCTTATAGTTTTATGGGTAGTTAATGTGATTAACTTTTAGATTCTAAACAATTCAGCTACATGAGTGTAGTCCCTAATTGCCATGATGGCATACAAACCGGAGACACAGCAAGGGTTCATCACCTCTGGATCACGGTCCCGCAAGACTAATAAAATGGACCTACAGATTCTAGTTTGTACCACAGATAGACACAAAGTGCTGGAGTAACTCGGCGAAGATAGACACAAAATGCTGGAGTAACTCAGCGGGACAGGCAGCATCTCTGGAGAGACGGAATGGGTGACGCTTCGGGTCGAGACCCTTCTTCAGACTCAGAAACTCAGCGGTCAGGCAGCATCCCTGGAGAATATGGACAGGTGATGTTTTGGTTTGGGACCCTTCAATGCTAATGTGCCTCCAAGCCCCTGTGCTCTTTCTTTAACAACTTAATATTTTAAACTTTTTCTAATGACTATCAGGTTGCAGAATACAATTAAACTAAATCTCCAAGGCTAGTGTCCTTGAGAGCAACAACTTGGCTAGTAATGTCGGACAGAATTTTATGTCCACCTTGGACAAGTTTATTCCCTCTGAAGGAATGGCTGGAGTCTAGTCCTATGTTGTATTCCTTTCGATATTCCCAACGAATACTGGTATAAACCCTGGGTGTAATGCAGGAAACCAAGCTGATGTGAAAAGTTTGATGCAGCCCTTTTCTGGAGGCTCATTTGAGATATTTATTGAGATAGCTTGGAGATACCTGTAAATCTGCATCTGATCCTATCATATCTGACTTGAGCCTAGTTTAATTCCCAAAATTAACCCTATTACTCACTGCATATGTTATAAATTTTTGGTAGGAACTTCATGTGTAAATTATTGTCTTTGTGTTTTACCAATATACAACCTTTCCCATTCCTAGCTCGGGGAGCATCCAACATTGATGTTACATTAAAGAATGGTCCTTTTACATCAAGTAGTCAAGGCAAGTATAATCATCTTTTATTTGAACCTGTTTTATAATGTAATAATAACAATGCAATAAAAATGAAAACAATGTGAACACATTTTATTTAATGTTATTGAAGGACCTCTGACATGACAATAACACAACTAATCTTGACTCTGGGGTTAGAGTAGCACAGTGGCACTGTTTGTCAAGCTGCCTCACAGTGCCAGAGACCCTTCAATCGTGAGGCCCACCGGAAATTGGAGGAACAGCACCTCATATTTCGCCTGGGCAGCTTGCAGCCCAGCGGTATGAACATCGACTTCTCCAACTTTAGATAGTTCTTCTGTCCCTCTCTTCCCCTCCTCCTTCCCAGATTTCCCTCTATCTTCCTGTCTCCACCTATATCCTTCCTTTGTCCCGCCCCCCTGACATCAGTCTGAAGAAGGGTCTCGACCCGAAACGTCACCCATTCCTTCTCTCCTGAGATGCTGCCTGACCCGCTGAGTTACTCCAGCATTTTGTGAATAAATACCTTCAACAAAGGAACATCATTAGTTACTCTCCAGCCCTACGGCCCTTAACTGCAGCTAGAGAAGACATTATGATCTTCGTCAAGGTTTCTGGGATACATCACCAGGCCCTGAAGATTTATCCATCTTAATGCTCTTCAAGAGCTCCCAACACAACCAGCTCAATCTCAAATTGACCTTGCATATTAGTATTCTCCATACTGATCTCACTGTTTTCCTTGTCTTTCCCCTTGGTGATAACAGGTACAAAGTACTCATTTGGTGCCTCACCTTCATGCGTAGACCCCAAGCTTACTCTTAGCTTTGAGTGGTCCCACCTTCTTCCTGGTTACCCTCTTATTTTTAATATAGGTATAGAAAGCCTTGAGACTTTCTTTAATCCTGCTCGCCAAAGCCATTTCCAGGCCCTTCTAATTGCCCGCTTGAAAAACCCTTCAGTATGTCTTCTCAGAGTCCTGCCTGGACAGTCTCGCTGATCAGTAAGCCTCTCCGCCACCTCTCTTGCTACCACTCTATCACGTCGGAAACATTGAAACCCTAGAACATTGAGCTGCTTGTTGTGTCCCACTTGCAACCACATTTTCACAATGGTTGCATTAATCCCAAGCATTGATCCAGGCTCTAGGTTCATCTACTTCGATGAACAGTGGAATAGGACTCTGCTAGGATGTTGTTAGTGCTTGGCTATGGATGTACAGAGCCATGCACCGTGTGCTGGGAGACAGGATTAGACTGATGTTCTCTTAATAATCAACACAGACATAATGGAATGAATGGCTTCCCGTTGCTGTAAATTTTGATCCTATATGTACATTAGGACAGCTCTTGAATTTAATTTACTAAGATGATCAGATGTAGACTCATAGGATACGAACGTGGGTTTTGGATGAGTTGGTTTAGGATTGTAGAGGTAGGGAGAGAGTTGAGGCTTGGAAGGGGATCACTGTCACAATTTCCTCACAAATCTACAGTTTCAATGAAGAGAATCAATACTGCTGAGAATCAATGTCCTATAGCAGGACTATTCACAAAATGCTGGAGTAACTCAGCCGGTCAGGCAGCATCTCAGGAGAGAAGGAATGGGTGACGTTTCAGGTCGAGACCCTTCTTCAGCAGGACTGGTCAGTTCTGATGCAAATGGAAAAAGCAAGTTATTTAAAGTTGTAAAATTCATTAAGTTGAGAAGGATATATTGCACTCTGTGACACGAGGCATTGTTCCTTAACAGTATAGACCAGAATGGGATTGAGAATCATGGCAGTATACTGCAAACAAGAACCAACTCCTAGCACCCTAAGTAAATGTAGGTAGTGATTGTATTCAGTTGGAAGCATTATTCACTGTCTTTCTCTCATGCCTAGGCCAGAGAATGGAAACAGACGATGAAATAAAACTGGGGAGATGAGTGTTTGCTTAACTTTTTAACATTGTTGGAACACAACCCTGCAGGAATACACAGTAACTGACAGCCACCCAGGAGGCCAATACTTCTTACCATAACTGACATAAATGTACAGTGGACATTGTTTTCTTGGAACTGTACTGACACATTCCCAAGATCACCACATCAAACTTCAACTTGAATTTCATTTTCGCTCAGAGCTGGATTTTATGGACAGCATCAATGAATTCTACCAACTGTGATAACTTGCAATTCAAGTTCATTTTGATCTAGCAACTTTGTACTGTTAGTGACTTCTGTACAGAATATTTTATTAAAAATCATTTAATGATATGACAGTACTGTGATATTTTGCTGCACAACATGGCAAAAAACTTAATATTGAATCAAGGACATTGGTTTGGGGAAGATTAGGCAGGAAATGGTGTTGGGTAAACTGATGGGACTGAAGGCTGATAAATCCCCAGAGCCTGATGGTCTGCATCCCGGGGTACTTAAGGAAGTGGCTCTAGAAATTGTGGACGCATTGGTGATCGTTTTCCAATGTTGAATAGATTCAGGATCAGTTCCTGTGGATTGGAGGGTAGCTAGTGTTATCCCACTTTTTAAGAAAGGAGGGAGAGAGAAAACGGGAAATTATAAACCAGTTAATCTGATATCAGTGGTGGGGAAGATGCTGGAGTCAATTATAAAAGACGAAATTGTGAAGCATTTGGATAGCAGTAACAGGATCGTTCCGAGTCAGCATGGATTTACGAAGGGGAAATCAGGCTTGACTATTCTTCTGGGATTTTTTGAAGATGTAACTAGGAAAATTGACAGGGAAGAGCTGGTGGATGTGTGTACCTCCACTTTCAGAAAGCCTTCGACAAGGTCCCACATAGGAGATTAGTGGGCAAAATTAGAGCACATGGTATTGGGGGTAGGGTACTGACATGGATAGAAAATTGGTTGGCAGACAGAAAGCAAATAGTGGGGATAAATGGGTCCCTTTCAGAATGGCAGGCAGTGACTAGTGGGGTACCGCAAGGCTCGGTGCTGGGACCGCAGCTATTTACAATATACATTCATGACTTGGGTGAAGGGATTAAAAGCACCATTAGCAAATTTGCAGATGATACAAAGCTGGGTGGTAGGGTGAACTGTGAGGAAGATGCTATGAGGTTGCAGGGTGACTTGGACAGGTTGTGTGAGTGGGCGGATGCATGGCAGATGCAGTTTAATGTGGATAAGTGTGAGGTTAACCACTTTGGTGGTAAGAATAGGAAGGCAGATTATTATCTGAATGGTGTCAAGTTAGGAAAAGGGGATGTATAACAAGATCTGGGTGTCCTAGTGCATCAGTCACTGAAAGGAAGCATGCAGGTACAGCAGGCAGTGAAGAAAGCCAATGGAATGTTGGCCTTCATGACAAGGAGTTGAGTATAGGAGCAAAGAGGTCCTTCTGCAGTTGTACAGGGCCCTAGTGAGACTGCACCTGGAGTACTGTGTGCAGTTTTGGTCTCCAAATTTGAGGAAGGATATTCTTGCTGTTGAGGGCGTACAGCATAGGTTTACTAGGTTAATTCCCAGAATGGCGGGACTGTCGTATGTTGAAAGACTGGAGCGACTAGGCTTGTATACACTGGAATTCAGAAGGATGAGAGGGGATCTTATCGAAACATATAAGATTATTAAGGGGTTGGACACATTAGAGGCAGGAAACATGTTCCCAATGTTGGGGGAGTTCAGAACCAGGGGCCACAGTTTAAGAATAAGGGGTAGGCCATTTAGAACAGAGATGAGAAAAAACCTTTTCAGTCAGAGTTGTAAATCTGTGGAATTCTCTGCCTCAGAAGGCATTATAGACAATAGGTGCAGGAGTAGGCCATTCAGCCCTTCGAGCCAGCACCGCCATTCAATGTGATCATGGCCGATCACTCTCAATCAGTACCCCGTTCCTGCCTTCTCCCCATACCCCCTCACTCCGCTATCCTTAAGAGCTCTATCCAGCTCTCTCTTGAAAGCATCCAACGAACTGGCCTCCACTGCCTTCTGAGGCAGAGAATTCCACACCTTCACCACTCTCTGACTGAAAAAGTTCTTCCTCATCTCCGTTCTAAATGGCCTACCCCTTATTCTTAAACTGTGGCCCCTTGTTCTGGACTCCCCCAACATTGGGAACATGTTTCCTGCCTCTAATGTGTCCAATCCCCTAATTATCTTATATGTTCCAATAAGATCCCCCCCCTCATCCTTCTAAATTCCAGTGTATACAAGCCCAATCGCTCCAGCCTTTCAACATACGACAGTCCCGCCATTCCGGGAATTAACCTAGTGAACCTACGCTGCACGCCCTCCATAGCAAGAATATCCTTCCTCAAATTTGGAGACCAAAACTGCACACAGCACTCCAGGTGCGGTCTCACCAGGGCCCGGTACAACTGTAGAAGGACCTCTTTGCTCCTATACTCAACTCCTCTTGTTATGAAGGCCAACATTCCATTGGCTTTCTTCACTGCCTGCTGTACCTGCATGCTTCCTTTCATTGACTGATGCACTAGGACACCCAGATCTCGTTGAACTCCCCCTCCTCCTAACTTGACACCATTCAGATAATAATCTGCCTTTCTATTCTTACTTCCAAAGTGAATAACCTCACACTTATCTACATTAAACTGCATCTGCCATGTATCCGCCCACTCACACAACTTGTCCAAGTCACCCTGCAGCCTTATTGCATCTTCCTCACAATTCACACTACCCCCCAGCTTAGTATCATCTGCAAATTTGCTAATGGTACTTTTAATCCCTTCGTCTAAGTCATTAATGTATATCGTAAATAGCTGGGGTCCCAGCACCGAACCTTGCGGTACCCCACTGGTCACTGCCTGCCATTCCGAAAGGGACCCATTTATCCCCACTCTTTGCTTTCTGTCTGTCAACCAATTTTCTATCCATGTCAGTACCCTACCCCCAATACCATGTGCCCTAATTTTGCCCACTAATCTCCTATGTGGGACCTTGTCGAAGGCTTTCTGAAAGTCGAGGTACACCACATCCACTGACTCTCCCCTGTCAATTTTCCTAGTTACATCCTCAAAAAATTTCAGTAGATTTGTCAAGCATGATTTCCCGTTCGTAAATCCATGCTGACTCGGAATGATCCTGTTACTGCTATCCAAATGCTCAGCAATTTCGTCTTTTATTATTTACTCCAGTATCTTCCCCACCACTGATGTCAGACTAACTGGTCTATAATTACCCGTTTTCTCTCCCTCCTTTCTTAAAAAGTGGGATAACATTTGCTATCCTCCAATCCACAGGAACTGATCCTGAATCTATAGAACATTGAAAAATGATCTCCAATGCTTCCACTATTTCTAGAGCCACCTCCTTAAGTACCCTGGGATGCAGACCATCAGGCCCTGGGGATTTATCAGCCTTCAGTCCCATCAGTCTACCCAAAACCATTTCCTGCCTAATGTGGATTTCCTTCAGTTCCTCCATCACCCTAGGTTCTCCAGCCCCTAGAACATTTGGGAGATTGTGTGTATCTTCCTCAGTGAAGACAGATCCAAAGTAACGGTTTAACTCGTCTGCCATTTCTTTGTTCCCCATAATAAATTCCCCTGCTTCTGTCTTCAAGGGACCCACATTTGCCTTGACTATTTTTTTCCTCTTCACGTACCTAAAAAAACTTTTGCTATCATCCTTTATATTATCGGCTAGTTTACCCTCGTACCTCATCTTTTCTCCCCGTATTGCCTTTTTAGTTAACTTTTGTTGCTCTTTAAAAGAGTCCCAATCCTCTGTCTTCCCACTCTTCTTTGCTATGTTATACTTCCTCTCCTTAATTTTTATGCTGTCCCTGACTTCCCTTGTCAGCCACAGGTGTCTCTTACTCCCCTTAGAGTCTTTCCACCTCTTTGGAATAAATTGATCCTGCAACCTCTGCATTATTCCCTGGAATACCTGCCATTGCTGTTGTACCGTCTTCCCTGCTAGGGCCTCCTTCCAGTCAATTTTGGCCAGCTCCTGCCTCATGCCTCTGTAATCCCCTTTGCTATACTGTAATACTGACACTTCCGATTTTCCCTTCTGCCTTTCCATTTGCAGAGTAAAACTTATCATCTTGTGATCACTGCCTCCTAATGGTTCTTTTACCTCGTCCCCTTATCAGATCAGGATCATTACACAACACTAAATCCAGAATTGCCTTCTCCCTGGTAGGCTCCAGTACAAGCTGTTCTAAGAATCCATCTCGAAGGCACTCTACAAACTCTCTTTCCTGGGGTCCATTTCCAACCTGATTTTCCCAGTCTACCTGCATGTTGAAATCTCCCATAACCACCGTAGCATTACATTTTTGACACGCCATTGGAGGCCAATTCTCTGAATGCTTTCAAGAGAGCCAGATAGAGCTCTTAAGGATAGCGGAGTCAGGGGGTATGGGGAGAAGGCAGGAACAGGGTAGATTGAGAATGATCAGCCATGATCACTTTGAATGGTGGTGCTTGCTCGAAGGGCCAAATGGCCTACTCCTACACCTATTGTCTCTTGGTACCAGGAAATAATCAGTGGCAAAATTTTGGGGTACTCTGTATTTAGATACATTCTATTTCCCTGGAGGTCATGGCCTAAATTTTAATGGAAACTTAAAACTATAAACCGTGGCAGATGGTTTATAGTAATTTGGAATGTGTTCTTGATTTACCTTGTTGCTACGGACCCTCTGTATAATCACTAGGCACAACCAGAGTTGTTATTTTCTATCAAATAAAAAGTAGAGATAGTATGAAGCTTGCTTTGCCAATATTGGGCTCTGATTTCTAGAACATAAAACAGTACAGACCCCCCCCCCCCCCAATGTCTGTGTACTATGTGATGCTCAGCTAAACGGAACAATGCATATATGCACCAAGTGTTACCATATGTCTCCTGTTGGTGTACAAGGTCTGGGTAGACACAACTAAATTCCTGGTTTAGGAAACAGATCAAAGCCAGATTACTCCTAATGAATGCTACTTCACACCAGAACCCAGTTCAAGAAAGTAGTGATGGGACTTGATCATATTCTCTAATCTTGGGACTGATCAGCAAAAAACTTGTATATATTAAAGCACCTGAGATTTCTAGTTGTTCTAATAAAGTTAACCTGCTTAAGGTCAGTCAGAGTGGTGAAGGTGTGGAATTCTCTGCCTCAGAAGGCAGTGGAGGCCAGTTCGTTGGATGCTTTCAAGAGGGAGCTGGATAGAGCTCTTAAGGATAGTGGAGTGAGGGGGTATGGGGAGAAGGCAGGGACGGGGTACTGATTGAGAGTGATCAGCCATGATCGCATTGAATGGCGGTGCTGGCTCGAAGGGCTGAATGGCCTACTCCTGCACCTATTGTCTATTGTCTAAGATCATTGATGAAATCACCAGAAGCCAAACTAGCTCTAGTCTAAAGGGTTCTGAACTGAAACATCACCGATAAATGTTGCCTGACCCACTGAGTTATTCCAGCACTTTGTGTCCTTTTGTGCAAACCAGCATCTGTAGTTCTTTGTTTTTAGCTCTATAACTCAATATAGCCACATCCATACCATGAAATTTGAGACATTCCACAGGGGACAGTATGTGTGGAAGAATACATGGTCAAAACTTTTTTGGAATAAATGAATTGCAAGAGCTTTAAATCCAACAATGTCAAGCTATTCTAAGTGGCAGCTCTTCTTTCACAATGCTAATGGAATTCTTCTTGGATGTCTTCTCAGGTATTCAATTACAGTCAATCTGAACTTAACCCAAGCATAAGCCAAGTTAAACTAATCTCATTTCCATGTTATCCAGGTCTCTTATATGGCACTATCGTATCTGCCGCCTCCACCACCATCCCTCCACCCTCTTTAAAAAACCTGCCCTGCCCAGCGCCTTTAAACTTTGCCCATCACCTTAAAGCTGTGCCCTGTAGTATTTGATATTTCCATCCTGAGACAAAAGGTTCCAATTGTCCACACTATGCGCCTAAAATTTTGTTTTTAATCTTTCCAGCACCCTATTCCTATATAATGTTGAATAATTTTTTTTAAAGCAGCCATTCCATTTACACCTTGTAACTGAACACAACGGATGACCACAGCCAACAATGATAGCAGCTTTATTTAATAAATTCTCTTTACATTTTCTCTGTAATTCACAGGCAGCCGATACTCAAGTTTATTGCACTAAGAATTAAAGACTTTTTTTTTTTTAAAAAGGAAAAGCAGTTTCTCAGTTTCCTTGACTGGTGATGTGATACTGCGTACTTATTTTAAAAAAACACCGTGAAGGAAATGCAGCAGACTGAACAATGCTGGAGAAGTTGCAATGCCAACAGGTGATTCCACACAACATAATCAATAATCCTCCATTTATGCACAGAAAAATCAGTGATGGGCTGATGTTGGAAAATTTAGTGGCACTGGGTGCGATAAGAGTGTTGTAAAGCAGATACTCAAGCCTTCATCAAGGCACTGACAACAGCCTTGGCATTGAGGCTGCGCAGGTCATTATAGGTTTGTCCAGTTCCAACAAAGACTATTGGTTGGCCAGTGATGTAGGTCATAGAAATGGCAGCACCAACCTGCAGGAGAAAATGAACAGATTTAGAGCACCAAAAAACATTTGGTAACGCAAACAAAAACAAGGTATTCAAACCAGCTCCACATCTCAGTCACAGATAGTTGCTGCCTTATAACGCCAGAGAAGCGGGTTCAATCCTGACTACAGGTGCTGTCTGTACCGAGATTATATGTTCTCCCTGCGACCACGTGGGTTGTCTAAAGGTGCTCCAGTTTAGAAACATAGAAAATAGGTGCAGGAGTAGGCCATTCGGCCCTTCGAGCCTGCACCGCCATTCAATATGATCATGGCTGATCATCCAGCTCAGTCACCTGCACCTGCCTTCTCTCCATACCCCCTGATCCCTTTAGCAAAAAGGGCCACATCTAACTCCCTCTTAAATATAGCCAATGAACTGGCCTCAACTACCTTCTGTGGCAGAGAATTCCACACTCACCACTCTCTGAGTTTCCTCGCACACTCCAAAGACAAACAGCTTTATAGGTTAATTGGCTTTGGTAAAATAATAAATTGTCCCTAATGGGTAAGATAGTGCTAGTGCATGGGGTGGTCGCTGCCGGCGTGGACTCGGTGGGCTAAAGGACCTGTTTCTACGCTGTATCTCCAAACTAAACTCCCTCTAAACCAACGGTTTTATTGCACCAGGGATGAAGCTTCCAAAGAAGCCATATTCATTTTGTATTGAGCTGTATGTGTGAATGGCTCTATATAAATTACATGTATACATGACTCAATTACAAAAGTAGGGACGGTTTTCCTGTAAAAACATACAGGAAATTGCTTGTTTCTCTCAATATACCCCTCTAATTTAAGAGCCAAAAAATGCTATTATTTTCTGGTATTTGTTCCCAGTAAGGCAGACATTGTTCAAAGTGTAGCTCAGCAACAAGTTCACTCCAGATCAAAGTTTAAGATAATTATGCTTACAGTATCCTGCAACATAAATGACTGGTCAAAGAATTTCTGTTTACACTTAGAGGCCTTGGTTAAAGCACTTATGCAAACGTATGAGTGATATTCCATTGTTACTTTCAGCTGTTTTGCTGAGTTCAAAAGTCAGGTAGAAGATAAAATGATACAGAAAATGCAAGAAATACTCAGCAAACTGCAGAGGGAAACAATTAATACTTAATGTTGCACATATGCCCAGCAACATTACCTTATCATCAATTGTATCAAATTTGGTCAGCACAATGCCATCAATCAGCCGTGGCTTTTCACCCATTGAATGGTCAGCCAGAGCCTGGTTAAATTTTACCTGAGGAGAGATTGAGTTAGTATTTACAAACAGACAATTAGACCATGCAGGTTTATTGCTGGATTTCAATAAAGTACAATATCAGATGATAAACACAAAGTGCTGGAGGAACTCAGCGGGTCAGGCAGCATCTCTGGAGAAAAAGGATGGGTGACGTTTCAGTTCGGAACCCTTCTTCGGACTGAAAGTAGAGGGGAGAGAACTGGAGGTAGGAAATGGCCAGAAAAAATCAAAGTCATCAACAGATAACCAAGGAAGGGTGGACCCCGTAATGGTCCATTATTGGCTGGGTGAAGAGATGATAACAAGGGGATACAAGGATGCAAACAGTGGAACTAGTAGGACTACTAAGGTGGGAGAGGGAATGTAAGGGTCGCTAGAAATTAAATAAATCAACGTTCATACTGCTGGGTTGTAAGCTGCCCAAGCAACAAATAAGGCGCAATTCCTCCAATTTGCGTGTTGCCTCAATCTGGCAAGAGCAGTCATTAAGGGAGTGTTGTCCTGCATACGGCCTGTCGTGGTACGGAACATCTCAGCTTGGGGGCAGAAGTGACGGAAACTGAGGAATTGTGTAGGGGATAGAGTGCAGGAGGCAGGGTAGGATAAAGTGTAGTCCAGATAGCTGTGGGAGTCAGTAGGTTTGTAATAGACGTCAGTCGATAGCCTATCTCCTGTGAAGGAGGCGGTGATATCAAGAAAGGGGAGGGAGGTGTCAGAGATGGTCCAGGTGAATTTGAGTTAGTAGTGAAGTTAGTAAAAGTAAATAAAGTCCATGAGTTCTGCATGGTGCAGGATGTAGGCCCAATACAGTTGTCAGTGTAACAGAGAGAGTTCAGGGATAGGGCCAGTGATATTTTTATACAATATCAAATGGGGTTTTTTCAGAAAAAGGTATGACAATTAAACGTTCCCGTATAAACCTAGATTATGGAGAATATTTAGAGTCATATGATTATGTCTGTCAGAAGAGTGAAGATTTCTTTATTCATTTACAGGATCTCAGTGTTGTTGAGTTATTGCCCATAAAAAGATAGCGTGTGGCCTTGGATTACTGCAGATTGAAGGTACTCGACAGTACTGTTGGGAAGGGAATTCAAGATCATTACATGTTGATAACTGAACAGTACTCAGGGAACTGGAGCCCACAAATCTGTCAGACAACAGGGGGTGCTTTGTGCAAAGAGAACCAGTGTAATAGATGATTTGGGTGATAAACTGACCAGTACTCACCAACTGATCCACTGCCTCATTCCCTACCAATGCTTCACCAACAAATAGTACCAGATCTGGCATATTAATGGCAATGAGTTTGGCAAGAGCAGTCATTAAGGGGGTGTTGTCCTGCATACGACCTGCAGTGTCTACCAAAACCACATCAAAGCTCTGATTTCGGGCTGTGGAAGAAAGTGACATTTTAAAATTGCATCTCCACCCGTGAGAAAATCAAATCAAATGGTAGTGATCAAGCCAAATAGCTCAGAAAAAAAGCCTAACTGAATCATTACGAGCTAATCTTTGTTTAAATTTGACATTAAAATTTGTGGACATTAGCCTATTACTTTATTTGAGAAAATGTTTCCCACAAATCTTCAGTCAATCCTTGCTTCAGTATATGTACTAACACACTCAGCTTTGAACTTTAGTTTAACACATTCTGCTTGGTGAACTGGTGTATGGGTTTGGTCTGCACTGTCCGCTGGGCGGGATAAAGGGACAGGCATAAGAGTGGCACAACATACAATTTGGATCTGCTGTAAGAGGACTGGCACCTGGAGGCAGAGGTTTGAGTGCCTATACTTCAACTTACTAATGCTCGGGTAATCGATCCAATTGCATTCACCAGTTAACTATAGACACATTTTGTGAAGTTCTTCAATTGAATGAGTATCTGAAACCCCATTTCTACAAGGATTCCAATATTTATCTTCGAAAAGTATTGCACAGAATGCCTTCATAGTCCAGTAAATAAATACTAACAAAACATTACAGGAATAATAGAAATTCTGTCAACACCGAGATTAATTCCAAACTCCCATACACACATAGGCCAGAGATGTATAAACAAAAGGCAGAACCAAATTTCTTTAAGTCCGAGTCATAGTAGATAACACAAGTCCCCAAAAGCACCAGGTCACGCAAAATCCACACAAAGCGTTAACTAAAATTTAGAAAATAGAATAGTATTGGAATAGAATGCAAAGCAAATTCAGTGATGTTGCTAACGACTGGCAACTATGATAGCACAATCACCCCCCCCACCCCACCCTGCATTGCAATAGAGAGATAAAAATTGACCAGCAGCATAACTAATAAAAAGGTATAGCTTGGCAAAGTATGAGAAGGTATAGACAGCGTGGAAAATTGAAAACTGGACTAAAGCAATGTTTTTTTTTTAATTACAAAATGCAATGGCCTCCATTGCGATGCCAGCGGCGTCCTTCCCGTATCCCCTCTCAAACAGCTGGACCATGCTTTGACCATGGTGTTCCTCTGGTGGGTGCAGGGCATTCAGGCGGCGAGTGTGAGTTCTGAGCTGCTCCACTGCTCCAGCTCGGAACGTGTCGCAGGCAGCAATAAGAACCCGAAATCCATTCTCCATCAGCCAGAAGCTGATCTGCAGGAAGCAAAGGACACGGCACAAATGATAAAATGTTCCCATTCAGTTGCTGACTGGTCTCATTTGCTGGAGCTTTCCAGCATTGAGCATTTGTATTTCCAGATTTCAAAGTGCTTTTATATTAAAAATAGCTGGTGATATAAAATAACTTTGTATTAGCAGTGGATTAGAATGAGTAATACTGATGTGATACAGAATGCTGTTTCATGAATTCTATAAACGGTGTTGCAAGGCATGATCATGATGAATTCCACAATGATTGATTTAGTACCACGATACTAGTTTTAAATATTAACACCAAAACAATTTATACCATATGCATCCCATTAGAAAGTGGGAATGAGAGGAACAGATATGCAAACGTATCACAGAAAGATACCAGTGCTAAAGAGTTATAGTAGTGGGGGATTGGGAAAGTGAGGGTGCTTGAGACAGATGTGGAACCGTAGTGATTTCTCTTCAATAAATTTCATCTATGCCTAACCTTGGCAAGGTTGGTAGACTTTCCAACTCCATTCACGCCGCAGAAAGTAACGACAAATGGCCGCTTTTGTTTCTGAGCTTCCAAAACATCACGGAGGATATCGACACGTCTCTTGGGCTGCAGGATCTGGACCAGAGAATCTTGCAAGGCTTGCTTCACTGTGGATGTCACTGCTATTGAAGGGTACAACGAAGAATGCCGAGTTAGCAGGGTGTTTGGCATCAATAACAAGCATTTAAACAACTATGAAGTTTCTTCAGCCTTCCACTCTGAAGTGCCAGGTACTAGTTTACCAGCAACCTTGTGGTACCATGCCCAAGGTACCAGTTTACACAAGCAAGTCCACACAAATGTTGTTGACCAACCTTGTATCTTTTGGTGGATGGAGGGAAGAGGGAGGCAACTTGGCTAAACTATATCCATTTGTTAGCATTTAGAAACAGGCTATTTCAAGAGGAAAACACTGGCTGTTTATCAGGTGTAGGACTAAGTAGTTTCCCCTTACCTCAGAATAATGCCAATATCAACAAATACTGTAGATGCCATGCCCGCCAACTGCACTTCAGGGGGGTTCCCCCCCCCCACTGAAAATGACCCCATTTCTTTCACCAGTGAAAGACATCTCATGGCACTCATAGGGTACCTGATATTTACCAAGGAATACCATGTGCTCACACACAAAAACAGAAAACAAGGCATCAGCATGTATGCCGGATTCCAACACGTCGTTGTCAAGGTCATAGCACACCTGAAAAATAAAATCTTGGGAGCAGAGGCTATCCCCACAGAAGTTCCAAAATCCATCAGTGGTGAGCTTCAATCACTAATCCATAACCTCTTCATCCTTGTAGCAGGGGATCGCAGATGCCACAATCACACCATCTTCAAGGAAGGGGTCAGCCCTGACTCTGGTAACTACAGAGGGATCTTCCTGCTATCTGTCTTAAAGAAAGTTATCACTGGGGATCTCAACCATTTCCCCCCAACAGCCAAAAAGAGTTGCTCCAGAAATTGCAATGTGGATTTAATCCATCTAGAGGGACAGGCAATGTCATCTTCACTGCATGCCAAGAAAATCCAAGAAATGCAGGTAGCAACATCAGCCATTTTAAATGGCCTTTTTACAGACTCACTGACACTTTGACTTCGTCAACTTCATTAAGCACTCAAATTAAAATTCAGCCCTCGCCAAAATCATATTTTTTAAAGTTTTCAATGGAATTGGGCAGTCCACAAGCATGCATCGCTGTGTCAACAATTGCTTCCAACCTTTCTCATTGCAATGCTGTACCTCACTCACAACAGTCTGCTAATCTTCAGACCGATCTTGGAACTAGCCAACTTCTTGTAACTAGATTCAAGAACAAGGTCATCCAAACCTCAGTATTGAGGTGACATTTGCATTTGCGTACACAAGATGAGCCTAGTACTCATCCTTTACAAAGCAAAGGTTTTCTACCAACCTACCCTTCTGTACAATACTATCCTTTGACAATAACATTTATGTCAAGACCTGGAAAATATGAACCAAATAAAATTCGTCCAAATACAAATCTGCAAGGCACTCAGGGCTGGAGTACAACACCTACAACATTATCCTCCAATATGAAATGTCCAGCCAAGCTCTAAACGTGGAGCAAGATTAATTTAAATGATCAAGTACAACTGTGGTGAAAGATGTAAACTGAATAGGGTTAGAAGAGTTAATCTCTTAAACTGCCATCATAAATTAGGGTGAGATGACAAGGTGTCACATGGGCTGACATGATATATTATAACTAAATACAACTTACTGCTGAATGTTCCCATCACCTTTCCTTCCAACTTCTTGGCCACTGAATCACACAGGCGAAGAGCAATATCTGCAGCAACGTTCTTAGCTGCAGAAAAGAGGAAAGTACAAGTCAAAGAGAGCAGCTTGCACCAATTATGTAAGTCATTGTGCATACATAAAAAGAACTGAGTTTAGTGTTGAAGGACATGCCCATTACCCACCAATTAAATGATCCTTCATCTTGTCAAGCACAGGGGCCATCACCTGAGGGGAAAGGTTTTTTGATCCAACAAGACCTCGCAGCATTCCAAACATACCACCAATGCCACCCTTCTTCACGCTGTATGCAAAATGTTGTACACGTGGTAAAAACAGAAAGGAAATTAGAAAATTCCATTTGAATAGTTTTATGAATAGTTTATCAGCATTGTATGGGAACATAGATGCTCAGCAAATCTGAAGATCTCTACCAACATCATACAGACATACCTGGTGTTAGAAATCTTATGTACGACTGCTTCATCTTCTTCTTCTTCTTCTTCTTCTTCTTCCTCCTCCTCCTCCTCCTCCTCCTCCTCCTCCTCTTCCTCACAACTCTCATAATCAACAGTTTTCAAATCTCCTGCCATTGACCCACGATAAAAATTCTGCAATAAATGCCAAATTTGTGATTAAATTTAGTTATTGTGAATAAACTAAGAACATCTTGCCTTTCCTCCTGGAATTGCCGATCTACTCACTGACTCAAACTCTCATGTCACTCTCTGACTTTCTCAACTGTTTCATCCAACTATCATATAATAATCTATAGGACTAGGAAAGCTATATTAAGCACAAGATGTGAAACAAAACAGCTAAATGCAATTATAATTATAAAATGCCATATGACATTTTAATTCTTACGTTGAATAGACAATAGGTGCAGGAGTAGGCCATTCGGCCCTTCGAGCCAGCACCGCCATTCAATGTGATCATGGCTGATCATTCTCAATCAGTACCCGGTTCCTGCTTTCTCCCCATACCCCCTGACTCCGCTATCCTTAAGAGATGCAATGCTAATGTAAATGTTAATTCTTTTAAGTATACACTGTTAATGATTTAAAAATTTTGCTTAATATTTTGAACGCTTATTATCATTGTCAGGTATTCAGAAATATGCCAATAGTTTTTGACAGTCAATATAAATCTTAGCCACCTGTGAAAGCTTTAATTTTCCATGCGTTTTTGTGCTCATCTTGTACGGTCCCCACTCAATATCGAGGCACTGAGATCAGCTAGGCCTCACCACTAAGATTTTAGGATGGTTTTTTGAAAAGTTATTTGTGAAATCTATATACTAAGGCTTGCAACATACGATCACCAATTAACATGGAAGCTCGCTGATGAGACAGAATCCGGGCGAAACACTTTTCTATTTCTGCCAATGTGTGCCTAGTGTTGACACAGATTATGCCTTATATAAACACGCCTTGTCACATCTCCAGAAAGAATCTAAGCACCATTTGCAACAAGCTACCTTGACCTGCACTGGCACTCCATGAAAGAAATTGTGCAAAACAAGATTCCAGCGAAGCGAAGATAATAAATGGCAATTAACTCACTTTTGAGGAATGTTGGGCGGCACATCAACTCATTCTTGACTTAAATTATGCAATAAATCCTGAATACTCAATATTTCAATATATTAAGAACTGAAGAAATATTTAACTGATGTTATCAATGAGTTCCATATGGGTATAGAGGCCAGCATCAGTCCTTGTATTGGAGAAAGTGAACTTTTCAGTTCTGTTGACCAGAAACATCAAATCGGTTTCAGCTTAATCACAAATGGTACCTGATCATTTCCAGCACTGTTTTGTTTCAGTTCTATTTCATCTTTTAATCTGGCAGCCTACCTTAGTGTTAATAATCAATTTGACAACATAGCTCTTTTTTGAAAGCACACCTAATAACCATAGACAGTGTTCCCACTTCCATTTGAGGACTAATGAAAATGTAACAAAACTGAAGTATGTCCTCTAATTAGAGTGTTAATAAACACTTGCAGAAAGGGTAATAAGTTTGTAACATACCACATCTACACTGATGTCATCTCCATTGTTGGTGACAGCACTGGACTGACCATTGAACAGTTTTTCACTGTAATCCAGCTCTTTGGAGTTAGCATTATTACAATCCAGAGGCCAGACACGGCGCAGTTTCTGCTTACTTGTTTTGGGGGACTTGCTGCTGCAATTCACCATGAGAAACATGTTACTGCATTAAATTTCACTTTCCCTCTCCTACTGAAAACCTATTGAAACTGAAATGTTGAAGTGAATTAAACTGAACTGAATTATAATGGAGGGAACATTAATATGGAATTTGAATTTGTACAGTAAACATTAGGATTAAGTCACCAGAAACACAATAAGCTTTTTATAAATTAAGTAGACTGTGGACCCAATATTACACATGTAAACATAATAAGAGGATTCATCAATTAAACGTGGCAATAAACACCTTAAACAATGTTGTTGCAAAAGAACAAGCGCAGCAGTGCCCTCTCTAGTATGAGCAAAAATAGCAGCTAAAATTACAGATCAAGGCAAAAACTAGAAAACACAACTAGCTAATTGTTGCCTCATAGGTGGAAACTCCTCACCTGTTTTCTTTTTTCTCTCTTCCCAGACTTTTACGGAAAAATTTCTCCCTATTCTGGGTGATTTCTTCCTGAGTCAAACCATTTTGGTTAGCATCACCTACAGTCATGGTTACAGGAGTCTTTAACTGGACGGTAGGTTTCTTTTCTGCTGGAGGTGCCTCAGGTACAGGGGCTAGATAGGAGGGGAAAAAAGACAGAAGTAGGAAAAAAAACAACAGGCAAGAACAAAGATATAAAAGAAAGCAAAGAGAAGAGAGTGTAAAATAATTTGTAAAAGCTTCTCTAAAAATCTCCCAACCAAAGACTTGAATTAACATTCACTGTTGATAAATTTGAATTCCTAAAGTGACACTGAAGTCAGAAAACTACTATTCTTTGAGTATCTTTTCCTCTTTATAAATGTTACATTTTACAGACTATTTTTCTCATTACTGGATTACTCTTGCATGCTATTTTCCTTTCATTTGCTCTAAATTTTAATTTAGTTTATTGTCATGTGTGCAGTGAAAAGCTTTTTGTTGTGTGCTATCCAGTCAGCGGAAAGACTATTCATGATTGTAATCGAGATATCCACAGTGTACAGATACAGGATAAGGGGATAAGAGGCAGCATGCAGTATAGATGGAATCAATGGGAGGGAAGCTGTGCTCACAATTCTCTGCAATTTCTTGCAGTCTTGGATGTAGCTGTTCCCAAACTATGCTGTGATGCATCCCGATAAAATGCTTGCTATGGCATATCTGTAGAACTTGGTGAGAGTAATTGGGGACATGTCAGTCTTCCTAAGCCTTCTGAGGAAGTAGAAGCATTGGTGTGCTTTCTTAGGCATTGCTTCGATATGGCTGGTCCAGGACAAGTTTATGGTTTTATTTAGTCAGAGCTTGAACTTAAAGCTTTCAAAGTGCTACCAATGTATACCGGGTACGTGTATCGTTTCGCTTCCTGAAGTCAATCACAATCTCCTTTGTCTTGATAACATTGAGGGAAAGGTTGTTGCCTTGTCACCAGGTTACGAGGTTCTCAATGTCCTGCCTGTACTTTTCAAAACCTCGGGCATATTGTACATTTTGGCAATACTATAAACCCTTTTCTTTCATCCAATATTATCTATAACCTTTAGGTGGTGACAGTTGTACCACTTTTCCTGGTGGATTTTTGTACTTCAAATGTTGTTTTTTGTCCTACTTTTTAATATTGTTTCTCAATTCCAACGCATAACCCATATCTTTGTAGCTTGCTTTGTTTAAAGTTAAGATCCTAGTTTTATGTTAAAATAAATCACTTCAATCTCTACGTAAAATTGTATACATTTTATCACTGTACATTAACAACAGTATTAATTAGCCCTTTCTTATTGAACACAGATCTAAAATAGTTTATTCCCTCATGGGTTCTTCAACATACTGATGTAGATAACCACCTCTTACAATCCATAAACGTATTCTTTACACCATTAAAGCTAATATGATTTGCAGTCTAAAATGCAAAGTTTCCACTGATTATTGTATTCACCTTGAGACCTGTATTCCTAATTTTCCGATCATTCTACGGCCTACATTATCACTTCTACTTTTTGATTTGTTAAGCCATGATCCATTCTCCCTTCAACTTTATTAGTGCCATCTCTCTTCTTTAATTTTGGTTATTGCTTTGACAATTATCCTGGAAAAATTGCTTCCTAACCTTGGTTACATTGCTACCACAACTCTCTATTTATTATTTTACTCCATGCCAGCTGATTGAAACCATCATGATCTCTAGCAGCTACATAAGCAGTAAGTGTCTGCAGCTCAAGGAATTTCAGCTGACAATGTCGAAAATGTTTACACTGATGCATCAATTTATCTTGGGCACATTATTCCAGGAGCCATAAAGGGTTCTGGTACTGACTTGGCTTTCATATCCACATGCCAATAATCCATCTATGTTGTTACAAATGTTTTGCCCATTTTCTGCTTTAAAAAAAAAAAATCATTTATTTCCCTGCTCTAACTCTAATTGGACCTATAGTCATATAGGTGTATGCTTTGTCCCTACAGATCCTAATTATCTTTGAACACTTCACTGGACGTGGTCCTCTCTAACTCTCTAAATTTCCCTGAAGCTAGAACCCTTCCACAATTACTTAGTTTGTAGCCGAGTTACTTGATTCACTTGGACACTGGTCCCAACTCAATGCAAGTGAAGCCCATCCCAACAGAGCAACCTCCGCTCTCCTCAATATTGATCCCGTTTATGTTTAATTTGCTCCATGGAACAAAATTTATTTTTCCCCACACCTATTTTTCAGTCACATTCAACACTGATCTTACTCAATGCTAAATTGCATGGTGCTCAGGTGCTTATTCAGAGATAATTACATGTTTTCTGTTTTATTTGGTCCCCAGTTTCAGGTATAAATCAGCAAAATCAGACCATAACAACTGCCTCTTTCTCCTCCATTTATCTCAAGCCCCAAAGAAATTGGGCAGCCACGGTGGCTCAACGGTAGAGTTGCTGCCCTACAGCGCTGGAGACCCAGGTTCAATCCCCACTACGGGTGCTGTCTGTATGGAGTTTGTACATTCTCCCCGTAACCGTGTGAGTTTTCTCTGGGATCTTTGGTTTCCTCACACTCCAAAGACCTACAGGTATGTAGGTTAATTGGCTTGGTGTATGTGTAAATTGTCCCTAGTGTATGTAGGATATAGTTAATGTGCAGGGATTGTTGGTCGTTGTGGTATCGGTGGGCAAAAGGGTCTGTTTCCACGCTGTATCTCTAAACTAAAACTTTAAAAATTTGAATATGAAGATATGTCCTTAACCATGCCAGTGGGCAGGCAACACAGCCTTCATGATTTGCACTCACAAGCATACATCGCTCTAGCTATACAATCCCCTCTCTATTACATTTCTTTGCATTTCCCAATTTGATTGGCACAAGAAACATTGGATATGGTTAAATTTCTCATCCTTCTTGTACACGGACTCCAAGAAATGCATGTGCTAGACAAATGTGAAGGAACCTTGAACATTTCCTTCTAGATCCCCAAATCTGCTTCATTCCTAGTCACACTGTCCTATTCCTCCTAATTGATCAATTCCGGACTATTTAATCCAACGTGTCGGTATCTCCTGGATAACGTTTCCAGGTAACTTTCCCCCATTCTTAATGCATCAGTGTCCAAATCAAGTTCCCCTGAGCTGCAGACACAATGGTTTCCATCAGCCGACACTGAACAAAATAATAAAAAACTACAGGTGCAGAACATGAAATAACAGAAGGTGCTGAAAATACTCAACAGGTCAGGCAGCATCTGTGCAGAGAGAAACAAAGTTATTCTTTCAACAATAAGAAATCAAACAAGTTATTAGTTGAAGAAAAAGGCGAGGCTAGAAGGAAAAAAAAGGGCATGTCCATGACAGTTTGGCGGTCAAGAGATAGCACGTGGTGGAGGTGTCAGCCGGAAGAGGATGGTAATTGCAGATGATTTGCCTCATGAAAATGTCACTGAAAAGATTAACATAGGCAGAAGTGAGGAAGTATAAAAAAGTAATTCTGGAACTGAGATACAAACTGGAGAAGCAAAACACTGTAGATGCTGGAAACTGAAGGAAGAACAGAGTTCATGCTTCAAACAGATGAAGTTTCGACAGATCTGGTTAGTTGTGGTGCAAGCTGGAAAGGCTGATTATGTGAACTTGCTGGGTTGTCAACATGTCAAGGGATGTCAAGATGAGCTGTTGCTCTTTGAGTTTACATTAAGTTTGAATGTAATCATGCACAAGCATAAAGAAATAAAAATTAGAATGCGATAGACAGTCAACTATAAATTTAGAGTTACACTTGGGGATTATCCTTCTTGCTCCCCGTTACTTTATAAAAATGCTTCCCCCTCCCATCAGTGCACTTTAGCCGTTTCCATGCCAAACCTGTGAGCCTCTGCCAATGATTACTTACCTTCTTTCTTGATTTTCTTGTTCTCCTTCCCTTTTTCACCCCGGATTTCTATCATAGACTTCACAGTTTTCCTTGATTTATCAGATTGTTTAAATGTTTTCATGACAGATGGTGCTTTTCCTCTGGTGCGTTCCTCAGCATACCTAAAGACAATCAAAAAAGTATACGTTAGGCTGAACAGAATTATCAAAAGCAAAACTGCCGTTGAAATTCTAGTTTTTAATTTGGCCGACTTTTAGAATGTGAAAGCATTCCTGGGGTCCAAGTGCCCCAGGATAGACGGCCAGAATCTTTTTCCCAGGATGAAAAAAGGGTACAAAGTTTAAAGGAGATGCGTGGAGCAAGTTATTTTAAAATAGAGGGTCGTGAGTGCCTGGAACATGCTGCCGGGAGTGGTGGTAGAAGTAAATACATTAGTGGCATTAGGGACAGGCATGGTGTATATGCAGGGAATGAAGGGATATGTGTAGATAGATAAGTGATGGTGTTGGCATCATGCTCGGCACAGACACTGTGGGACAAAGGGCCTATTCTTGTGGTGTATTGTTCTGTGTTCTGTATGAGAGACAATGGAAAGCAAGGAGGTGAGTTACTTCCTTTGTTGTGGTTAGCACACTTGCTTTCCAGCATTAGATTTAGGAGAACAAAACAAGAGTGGAAATTCTGACTCATTCCAACCTGCAACTTGCAGGGGTGAAGTGGGGGCAAACCAGCACTCTCCTGTTAGTTTGTACCCCATCTCATCCACACAGACTGCATTATTTTAGAAAGGTTAGAGGAAGATCGTATCCAAAATCTCTCAAATTAAAGATCCACTGTGTAAGAAATAGATACTGATTTATGAACGTTCAATCTTAAACAAGATAGAGAACTCCATAATTCATCCTAGCTTGTTCAATTTAGAAAAATGGAGATCTGCTTAAACACTGAATGCATCATTTTTTTTTTAATGAGTCAAAGGCTAGAAAGTTTAATGCAATAAATCTGATTTTTCGCCAGCTTGAATCCAGAGTATTTTGAAACATAACCCCAGCTTCCACTTCAATTAACCAGTTAAGTAACATGTATACTTCCATAAGTCTCTCCTCAACCTAGCTTTCAATATTTTAACCCAAGGGCGAAGAGATTTTGATGTAAAAAAGTGCTGGCAGAATTCAACAGGCTAGGCAACATCTATGGAGGAACTGGACAGACGATGTTTGGGACCTTCTCCAGCCTGAAGAACCCAATCCAACCCCGAAACATTGTCTGTCCATTTTCTCAATCGATGTGGCTGAGTTCCTCCAGCACTGTGTTTTGCTCAAAATTCCAATACCTGCAGCTCCTTTATCTCCATTTAAAAGATCTCTTCTCTCTGAAACCGATTGGCTGCTGATACTCTACCTCCTATTACAGAAAGGTGAATTCTTCAATTGCGTATTTGTATGTCTCACTGGAATCAATGTAGCATAATGACCCTCTTTACCAATGTCTTATCATAACCTTAATTCAGCTCTCTTATAAGATTACTGCAACTGTCAACTGCTGTTTTAGAAAGTGAGAAATGGCATTACATGGAGAAAAAGAATTATTAAAAGTAAATAGTTTGATTCATTTACCTCAGGAGGCCTTGGAAGTCATCCAAAAAATCAAAGGAACCACTAAGGAGGCCCAGCACTCCTCTCTGCTGTAACTGGTTTCTATATTTATCCCGAAATAACATGTGGATATCATCAATAAACTTGTCCACATAGGTTAACGTCAGGATTTTTTGGTAGCCCACCTGTCCGGTAAAAAGAAAATCGCTCTAAATGAACTTTGACTTTTTCTGATATTTATAATCATACATCTATAAATCTGTGAAGTACTTTAGTCATTAAGATTTAAGATTCACTCGTTAGCAGAAGTAGGGAACAACACATACTGCAACAAGAATAACAGGCATAAAGTTTAACTATTAGCAAAAAAGTCTAGACAGGGTTAACATTACATAGATTTGATTCACTGAAAACAATAGCTTAGCGCAAGTTTTAAATCTAACAAGTATGCCTCGTGAAAGTATTGATATTGGAGTACTCTATCTGATTGATAGGTTATTACACTACTGAATTCCAACAGTTGTGTATTTATGCCTTCATCTCTTCCAACAGTCTTTTCCCTGATGACACTATATGCAAATATTTACTTCTTGACAGCAGCTTAATTTACACGGGTAATTACAAAGACTTGTGTTGCGAGCATAACCACATAGTTAAATCAGACAGCCAATACAATGCAGTCTTATCCAGTGTGGAAGGGTTAATGCGTCTTTTCTCTAAGCCTCACTATAACCCTCAACATTCCTATGAGACAGTGCGTCAACCTTCTTTCCACACCACCTACCCAAGGAATCTGGCTCATCTTCAATATTTCCAAACAATTTGGAAGACCACATGTACTTCATGCCGTTATTCAGTGCAAGAAAAATAACAGCCTCTTCTATTAACCTGCCCAACCGTCAGGAAGACATGCAATTCTTACACTCAAAATTCAAAGACAGTTGCATCATGTCAGACAAAAAAACCCCATAAGGTAGACACAAAATGCTGGAGTAACTCAACGGGACATCTCTGGACAGAAGGAATGGATGACGTTTCGGATCGAGACCCTTCTTCAGACAGAAAGTAAACATAAATATACTTGCCCAACCACTTCCACTGGATGTTCCCACCATATACATTCCACCTCGTGTGAAAAGCTGCCTCTCGGGTTCCTTTTAAACCTTTACACTAGCCCTTTAGTTCTTCATTCCCCAATGCTGGGATAAATGCTATGTGCATTCACCCCATCCATGCCGCTCATGACCTGAAACACCTTCATAAAATTAGCCTGTCTTCCAGGGTCCAAAGAATAAAGTCCTCTTCTGCTCAGACCTCCCCCATAAAACAGTCCCTCGAGTGCTGGAAAAATCCTGGTAAATCTCTGCACTCTTTTCAGTTTAATGGCATCTTTCCAAGCAGGGTGACCAAAGTGAACACAACACTCCAAGTGCCCCCTCACCAATGTTTTGTACAACTACACAATAACATCCCAACAATTAAACTAAATCCCATTCACTGATAAAAGGCAATGTGCCAAAAGCCACCTTCACCACACTGATGTGAAGTCACAGGACCACCCTTTAATGCCACTTTCAGGGAACAATGTACTCCTCGTCATTTTGCTCTGCAACATTCCTCAAGGCCTTACTGTTTATATGAAAGACTGACCCTTCAGAGCAACTGCACCCTCCTCTTCCCATCTACATTCCCATTTCAGACTGCCCTAAAAAAAGTGAGAGAATTCCAATCTGGTAATCTTAAATGTCAATCTCTATCACTTATGCCTCTCTGGCCCCAAATGACAAACTCAATACTTTCACAGATTCCTGTGACAGAAATCTTCTGGCATTATACAGCAGAGCCCACATTGTCACAAATATTAGAACAGAGACGTTTCAATAATCTAGAAGCTACCTTTATAAAGAATATACTGATCATTCTGTTACAATTCCACATTCTGTGGGCTTTTATTCAACATTGAAAGCAGCAGAGAAACCTCAGTAGAGATAATAATCCCTCATCGTACATTTTAACACGTTATTTGGTCTGCCCAGTGTCTATTTTTTATGGGGATGGGGGTTTAAAACACACATTCTATTTTACTCCAATGTAGCCAGCTTTTCTCTCCACTTCAATGGATTCTCTATGTGTGCAGATTTTCTCCAAATCAAACACAGATTCAGACAAGTCCCTGGTGAAAATAACCACAAATATCCCAGAATGTCCTCCTTTGTACCCAATTTAATATAATACATTTAATTAATTATATTTGATCTGCTAAATACTCACCACAAACAACAATTCAAACTCATTGTCCAGCTTGTATTTAAGAGTGAGGGCTTCATGAGTGAATGAGCTGTTTCCTCCTCTCTCCTGCAGAAGGGGAACAATCAATCCATTAACTTAATCACATTTATATTTTTACAATAATCAAAAACATAGGGATGCCCAGAGAATGTGTTCAAAATTTCTTTGAACTATAGTGCACGAATAGTAATGCATGATGACCAAATCCATTATAATGTACTTAAAATATGAAGCACTAATTCCTATGAACTTTATCCATTATAAAAGCCATCTTCAAATTTCCAATGCAATTGTCCATGTAAACTTCCTCAGGAATTACTGTCAACCCTAAGAAACGAAGTCCACTACAAAAAGCAATTTTGGAAACTGTATGAAGGTGAATTACAATTACAGCTTGAGATGCAAATGAATGCAAGAAACAGTCAATTCGTCCAAATCAAAATTACATTTCAGTATTTTTTTGTTTTATGGTTTGAATACTAAGTATGATGTAATTTGATATAAAACTCTTGTTTCTAATTGCTGACCAGCTTCCTATTAGAAAATGTAACATGGGTTGTCAGCTGGATGTGATCCCTGCAGCAAAGTAAGTCATTGTTACTTGCTGCCTATGGCTATGGATAGAAAACTAGCAACAATAGAAACCTTGTCAGCACCCAAATATAACATTCTAATGTTATGTACTGTGTCAAATGGGTAAACATTGCTTATTGATTTAAGTAACTCGCTGCTTGTTGCATTTTCAGAAGTCAGCCTTTAAATGAAGAATAGGTGACGTTTCGGGTCGGAACCCTTCCTCATACTACCAGAAACATCACTTATTCTTCTCTTCTAGAGATGCTTACCCGCAGAAATATTCCAGCAATTTGTGTCTATCTTCAGTATAAGTCGCATCTGCAGTTCCTTCCGACACATTATCAGCTTTTAAATAATTCAATTTCCACTACAACCATCAAAACTAAAGCTTGTGCATGGTACATGGCTGAATGTAAATCGGCTACCACGCTTGCTGCAAGATGCCCTGATGACATGAAAGACAAGCTTGTTCTTCCTTCATGCCATTATATCAGCAGTTAAACTAAATCATTAAAATAGCAACAGCTGAAAAAAAAACACTTCAAAAACATGCTTCACTGGGGAATGGTTCTGCACCTGTAGCATCAATACCCCACTGGGTCTTTGGAGACAAACGAATAAAAACAAAATTCCCCTGAAGACAAGAATTCTGAGGTACTCGAAGAAAAACAAGGTAGCAATCTGAGCAAAGACGTTGCTGCAAGTCAAAAAATGGAGGAAACATGAACAACTCACTATATCGTAGAACATACAATCATACAGCACAGAAACAGGCCCTTACCCTACAATGTCTGCGCCGAACTTGATGCCAGGACCAAATCTTAACTGCCTGCACAGAATCCATGCCTCTTTATTCCCTGCATATCCATATGCATATTAAAAAATCTCTAAAATGTCACAATCATATCTGCCTCTACCACTACCCCCAGAAACATTTGCCAGACACTCACCACTCTCCAAATAACCACCCACAAATCTCCTTTAAACATCGCCCTTCTCACAATAAAACTATACCCTCTGGTACTTAATTGTCCATTTTTAAAGTCACAGTTGTACAAGACAGAAACTGTTCCCTCAACCCAACTTGTCCATACCGACTATGATGCCTATTATGCATAATACAAGCGAATAGGTTTACCGTAGATGGCCATCATTTTTTTCCTATCCAATTACCCATCAAAATGCCTGTTAAACATTATCATTTTACCTGCCTCTACCACCTCCTCTGACAAATCATATACACATCATCTTCAGCGGAAAAAGTTGGCCCTCATGGAAACAACCTCTATGTCATAAGGACCATAGAGAACGAGGGTCATGGCATTATTGAAAGATTGAGCAGGAAAGAGGGTGAAACAACCTGTTCCTATTTCTACTTACATTACAGTGAAAGTGGAACGAATCTCAATTTGAAAAAAAGATGGCAAATCATAACCACCATTAAAAAGATAAGATTTGAAGTTTTAATCAATGTTTCCAAACTGGAAATTTTATTTAAATATGAAGAAATTGGATAAAATTCATAATACTAAGCTACTTTTCAGAACTAGGGGCTAGTGGAATCAAGGGATATGGGGAGAAGGCAGGCACAGGTTACTGATTGTGGATGATCAGCCATGATCACAATGAATTGCGGTGCTGGCTCGAAGGGCCAAATGGCAATCTCCAGATTTTCTATGAACTACCGTGAATTGTCTAGATTTACAATTAACGCGGCCTATTTATGGAATCATCATAACAAGTATTAGATACATCTCAGACTGGGCATACTCAATATATCAGATTACAACATCAGAATCCCACAGAGCACACACACTGGGTGGCGCCAGCAAAGGCTGCCTGGCCAACAGTCTACTGTCTGTCCCTTCCTTCTTTGTTGTTTTTCTTAGTATGTGTTAAATGTATGTTTAGTGTTCTTTAGCTTGTTTTATGTGAGGTGGGGCTGGGGAAATTTTGTTTTTAATCTCTTACCTCGACGGATATGTGATATTTTTTCCCCACATCGTATCTCCATCCGCACTGCCGCCTAACTTCAAGGAGTTGGCGGCCTTTGCTGGAGACCGACTTTGGGAACTCCAACTGCGGGAGCCTGCGGACTTAACACCGTGATGCTCGCAGTCTCTGGTTAGATTCTGACTTCGGGAGCACCAAGCTGCGAGAGCTTCAACCGCTCTGACGTGGGAGCTTCAACCACCAGCTGTGGGTGCTTCAATCGCACCGAAGGATGATTCAACTGCCCCGACCACCGGAGAATAAAGAGGAAGAAGATTGGACTTTATTATTGAGGAATCCGCTGTGGTGGATGTTCATATTAACTTTTATGTAGCTGTGTGACTTAATGCTTTTTTTTAAGCATGGCTGTACGGTAATTTGTATATCACTGTACCTTAATTGGATCACGTGACAATAAAAGACTCAGAAACCTTTGATTAAATAACCACCCTACATTATATTAAAATGGCTAATGCTGCACGGTAGCAGAGCTGTTAGATTTGGTGTCTCAGCTTCAGAGACATGTGTTCAATCCTGATATCCATTGCAAGGTTTGGGGTTTTACACATTCTCTCCAAAATGGCAGGTGCTCCTGTTTCATAGAGAGAGATGCCACGAGAAAATAGGCCCTTCAATCCACCATCAACTACCCATTTCCCTCAACATTCCAAAAACACATGGATTGATAAGTTAATTGGCCACTGTAAATACCCCTGGTCTGCAGGAGAGTGGGAGACGCTGTTGAGAATGTGAAAATAGGTTGCAGGGTTAATCAGGGGGTAATGAGATGTACAACACAGAAACTTCACTCAGCGCAATTTGTCCTTCCTAAACGTCACCCCTGTCTTTGATGATCCCATTCTATTGAATTAGGCCTGTATCCCTTTACTTCCCTCCTATCCAAATGCCTGTCAAAATGTCTTTTAAACATGATAACACAAATTGCTCCTACCACCTCCTGTGACAAATCGCGCACAACTGTGGAAAAACCTGCCCCTCAGAAACAGCCTTTGACTATGTCATGAAACCATATGAACTGGGGAGAGGACATTTTACTTTTAATAAGCCGGACAAAACTTGGTGTTCAAGTTACCTGATGCACAAGCAAGGCAGCAGCCACAGGTGCGGAGCTTCATGGCAGAAGATCAGCAGCCCTGGGCTCCAGGTAAGGACACGGCTGACTGCTCGGCTCCTCCCGAGGGAACCACTGGGCTGGGACTGTGGGGACCACCGGCCCTGCTCCCCCTCCCTCCACTACACCAGGCTGTAGCCCACCACCCTCGGCGCACCTGTGGCCCTGCTCCCCCTCCCTCCACTACACCAGGCTGTAGCCCACCACCCTCGGCGCACCTGTGGCCCTGCTCCCCCTCCCTCCACTACACCAGGCTGTAGCCCACCACCCTCGGCGCACCTGTGGCCCTGCTCCCCCTCCCTCCACTACACCAGGCTGTAGCCCACCACCCTCGGCGCACCTGTGGCCCTGCTCCCCCTCCCTCCACTACACCAGGCTGCAGCCCATCACCCTCGGCGCTGCCCGGGAAGGTGGGGACCGGCTCCTCCATCACACCAGACTGCCCCAGGCCACCTCCGGGCCCAGAGGTTAGGAATCACTGCTGGCAGGAACACGGTATCCCGGCACATTCACCTGCTCTTTCCCCCCTCCCTCCCCTCCCCTCCCTCCAATCTACCCCGGGATCCCCTCCCCTCCTCATGACCAGCCTTTCCCCTCGCCCTCCCCTCCTCCCACCGAGCCCCCATTCTTCTCCCCCCTCTCTTCCCTGCCTCCTTTTAACCCCTTTCTTCCCTCCCTTCTTCCCCCTCTCTATTCTACCCCCTCTCTCCGCCATTCCCCCTCTCCCTCCCTCTCTCCCCTTCCTCCCTTTCTCCCCTTCCCTCTCTACCCCTCTCACTCCCCCTCCCTCCCTCTCCCCCCTCTCCCCCCCTCCCCCTCTCTCTCCCCCTCCCTCCCCCTCTCTCTCCCCCTCCCTCCCCCTCTCTCTCTCCCCCCCTCCCCCTCTCTCTCTCCCCCCCTCCCCCTCTCTCTCTCCCCCCCTCCCTCCCCCTCTCTCTCTCCCCCCCCTCCCTCCCCCTCTCTCTCTCCCCCCCTCCCTCCCCCTCTCCTCCCCTCCCTCCCCCTCTCTCTCTCCCCCCCTCCCTCCCCCTCTCCTCCCCCCCCCTCACCTGGAGGATGACGCTGCGGATGAGCGCGTTGACGGTGCCGCCTAAGGGGCCGTTCACCCCCTGGAAGCACCAGAGCACGATGCCGCCCTTGCTGAAGATGGTGAAGAAGTCCAACATCGCGCGGCGGCGGGAGGGCGAGAACCGTCCAGAACCTCCGCGAACAGTCCCGAGCAACAGGACACGTCAGGGTTGCGCGTCACTTCCGCCCCGGCACGGCCAGGCCCGCCCCGCCCCGCTCGTTGCCACTTCCGGGACGCCCCTGCCCCGCCCAGCGGTACTTCCGGGACGCCCCTGCCCCGGCCCGCTGGCTGCCACTTCCAGGAAGCCCCTGCCGCGCCCAGCGGCACTTCCGCTAGGAGCCAACAGGCGGGGTGCAGGATGGAGCTGCAAATGGTGGTTGACACACAATGCTGGGGTAACTCAGCGGGACACGCAGCATCTCTGGAGAGAAGGAATGGGCGACCCTTCTTCAGAAGTAGAAGATATAGACGGTGATGTGGAGAGATAAAGAACAGTGAATTAAAGATATGCAAAAAAGTAACGATGATAAAGGAAACAGGCTGTTTTTAGGGTGAAAACGAGAAGCTAGTGCGACTATTATTATTATTATTATTGCACCACTATTGTTTGTTTTTTGAGATGTGTGGCTGTGTATATATGTATATACATTATGTATATACATATACAATACAATACAATACAATATATCTTTATTGTCATTGTACCCAGGGGTACATCGAGATTGGGAATGCGCCTCCCATACGATGCAATAATTTAAGTAATTAACAGCAACCCAACGAAACGAAACAGTTGGAACAGTTTTTAGACAGGGTAAAGTGCAAGTTGATCTATGCGTTGTGGCCATCCGGATCAGCAGGACCGGTTCATAGCAGCTATGGCCCTGGTGATGAAGCTGTTCCTGAGTCTGGAGGTGCGGGCGTAGAAGGCCTTGTATCGTCTGCCCGATGGAAGGAGTTTGAACAGACTGTTGCAGGGGTGTGAAGAGTCTTTGTGGATGCTGGTGGCTTTTCTGAGGCATCGTGTGTTGTAGATGCCCTCCAAGTCTGGTAGCTGTGTTCCGATGGCCCTCTGAGCTCTATGGACTACCCGCTGTAGAGCTTTCCTTTCTGCCTCCGTGCAGCTGAGGTACCACACAGGGATGCCATGCGTTAGGATGCTCTCTATGGTGCAGCGGTAGAAGGTCGTCAGCAGCTGTTGGGGTAATAATAATAATAATAATGTATTTTATTTATATAGCGCTTTTCATATACTCAAAGACGCTTTACAGAGATTTAGAGAACATAGGGAAATGAATAAATAGATAAATAAGTAAATAAATAAACGAACAGAGAAAGGAGACAGAGGGTGAGGTGACCTTCAGTGGTTGTCATGTGGAATAGTCATGTGAAGTCAAGTGGTTGAAGGCAGTACTGAACAGGTGAGACTTCAGCGATGTTTTGAATGTGGTGAGTGTGGAGGAGTTTCTAACGGTTTGGGGTAGTGAGTTCCATAGGGTGGGAGCAGCGATGGAGAAAGCCCTGTCCCCCCAGGATCTGAGTTTAGTCCGGATGTGGGGGAATAGGAGATTGGCAGCAGCAGAGCGGAGGGTGCAGGTGGGAGTGTGCCTGTGGAGGAGGTCAGTCAGGTAGGATGGGGCCAGGTTATGGAGGGCTTTGTAGGTTATGAGGAGGATTTTGTACTGGATTCTCTGGGGGATGGGGAGCCAGTGGAGTTTGTAAAGGACGGAGGTGATGTGGTCACGGATCGGGGTGTGGGTGAGTAGACGGGCAGCGGAGTTTTGAATGTATTGAAGTTTACTGATGATTTTTGAGGGTGCGCCATAGAGGAGGCTGTTGCAGTAGTCCAGACGGGAAGTGATGAAGGCGTGGATGAGGGTTTCTGCAGCTGTGGAGGAGAGGGATGGACGGAGACGGGCAATGTTTTTGAGGTGGAAGAAGGCTGTCTTTGTGATGTGTTTGATGTGTTTGTCGAAGGAGAGGGTTTGATCAAAGATGATTCCAAGATTCCGGATGTGAGGGGAGGTGGATACTGGGAGACCATCAATGTTGAGGATGAAGTTTTGGGTGGATTTGGTGAGCGTTTTTGGACCAAAGATGATGATAGACCAGACTTTTTCAGAGTTCTTAAGTAGAACAGTCTTTGTTGTGCCTTCTTGACCAGCGCAGCAGTGTTATTGGACCATGTTAGGTCCTCCGAAATGTGAGTGCCCAGAAACTTGAAGCTGGACACTCTCTCCACACTGTCCCCGTTGATAGAGATCGGGGCATATTCCCCGTTATGTGACCTACGGAAGTTGATGATCAGTTCCTTGGTCTTGGTGGTATTTAGGGACAGGTTGTTATCCGAGCACCAGTCCGCCAGGTTCTGCACCTCCGCTCTATAGTTTGTTTCATCCCCGTTGGTGATAAGCCCGATCACCGTTGTGTCGTCTGCATACTTGACAATGGTGTTGGTGTCGAATGCAGGAACACAGTCGTGTGTGAAGAGGGAGTAGAGCATGGGGCTCAGAACACAGCCCTGTGGTGTGCCGGTACTCAGGGTGATAGTGGAGGACAGGTGCGGGCCCATACTCACTGCCTGCGGTCGTTCCAGCAGGAAGTCCAGGATCCAGTCACATAATGACGAGCTGAGCCCTAGCTGGTGGAGTTTGGTGATGAGCTTGGTGGGGATGACCGTGTTGAAGGCGGAGCTATAGTCTATGAATAGCATCCTCACGTACGTGCCCTGTCTCTCTAGGTGAGTCAGGACAGTGTGAAGAGCCAGAGAGATGGCGTCCTCTGTGGATCTATTTGCCCTGTATGCAAATTGATGTGGGTCCAGTGAGTCAGGGATGCTGGATTTGATGTGTGAGAGGACCAGCCTCTCAAAGCACTTCATGACTATCGGCGTTGGGGCAACCGGGCGGTAGTCGTTCAGGTTGGAGATCTTTGTTTTTTTTGGCACCGGAACTATGATAGCCGACTTCAGGCACTTGGGGACCGTAGCTAGAGATAATGACAGGTTAAAGATCCTGGTGAATACCTCAGCCAGCTGTTCAGCACAGTCCTTCAGTACCCTTCCTTGAACTCCATCCGGTCCTGCAGCCTTGCGTGGGTTGACCCTTTGCAGAGCGCGTTGTACCTCCTGTGTGTTCAGTTGCAAGACCTGTCCCACCGCCTCGGCTGGGGTTCTTTCACTCAAGGTGGTTTTGCCAGTTTCAAAGCGGGCAAAGAAGGTGTTAAGCTCGTTGGTCAGTGCCATATCACTGTGGGGGCAGGCAGGGCTGCTCTTGTAGCCAGTGATGTCCCTGACACCCTGCCACATGCTTCTGGTGTCCGTGGTGTTGAAGTATATGCAACACCTGTCCGTTTACCTCCCCCCTCAACTCCATCCAAGGACTATACATTATGCATAGACATATGCATTATATATATATATATGTGTATAAGAAAATAACTGCAGATGCTGGTACAAATCGAAGGTATTTATTCACAAAATGCTGGAGTAACTCAGCAGGTCAGGCAGCATCTCGGGAGAGAATGAATGGGCGACGTTTCGGGTCGAGACCCTTCTTCAGACTGATGTCAGGGGGGCGGGACAAAGGAAGGATATAGGTGGAGACAGGAAGATAGAGGGAGATCTGGGAAGGAGGAGGGGAAGAGAGGGACAGAGGAACTATCTAAAGTTGGAGAAGTCGATGTTCATACCGCTGGGCTGCAAACTGCCCAGGCGAAATATGAGGTGCTGTTCCTCCAATTTCCGGTGGGCCTCACTATGGCAATGGAGGAGGCCCATGATAGAAAGGTCAGACTGGGAATGGGAGGGGGAGTTGAAGTGCTCGGCCACCGGGAGATCAGTTTGGCCAACGCGGACCGAGCGCAGGTGTTGAGCGAAGCGATCGCCGAGCCTGCGCTTGGTTTTGCCGATGTAAATAAGTTGACATCTAGAGCAGTGGATGCAATAGATGAGGTTGGAGGAGGTGCAGGTGAACCTCTGTCTCACCTGGAAAGACTGTTTTTGTCCTTGGATGGAGTTGAGGGGGGAGGTAAAGGGACAGGTGTTGCATCTCGTGCGGTTGCAGGGGAAAGTGCCCGGTGATGGGGTGGTTTGGGTCGGAAGGGACGAGTGGACCAGGGAGTTACGGAGGGAACGGTTTCTGCGGAACGCAGAGAGGGGAGGGGATGGGAAGATATGGCCAGTGGTGGGGTCCCGTTGTAAGTGACGTAAATGTTGGCGGATGTTTTGTTGGATCCGCTGGCTGGTGGGGTGGAAGGTGAGAACGAGGGGCATTCTGTCCTTGTTGCGAGTGGGGGGAGGGGGAGCAAGAACGGAGCTGCGGGATGTAGAAGAGACCCTAGTGAGTGCCTCATCTATAATGGAAGATGGGAAGCCCCGTTTCCTGAAGAATGAGGACATCTCTGACGCCCTAGTGAGAAACACCTCATCCCGGGCGCAGATGCGGCGTAGACGGAGGAATTGGGAGTAGGGGATAGACTTTTTTCAGGGACCGGGTGGGAAGAAGTGTAGTCCAGATAGCTGTGCGAGTCAGTGGGTTTATAGTAAATGTCCATCACTAGTCTGTCTCCTGTGATGGAGATGGTGAGGTCCAGAAACGGCAGGGAGATGTCGGAGATGGTCCAGGTATATTTAAGGGCAGGATGGAAATTGGAATTGAAGTGTATGAAGTCAGTGAGTTCTGCATGGGTACAAGAGGTAGCACCAATGCAGTCGTCGATGTAGCGGAGGTAGAGTTTCGGGGATGGGGCCGGTGTACGCCCGGAACAGGGATTGTTCGACGTACCCGACAAAAAGGCACGCAGAGCTAGGGCCCATGCGTGTGCCCATAGCTACGCCTCTGGTTTGGAGGAAGTGGGAGGAGTCAAAGGAGAAGTTGTTAAGTTAAGTCAAGTCAAGTCAAATTTATCTGTATAGCACATTTAAAAACAACCCACGTTGACCAAAGTGCTGCACATCTGATTAGGAAAAAAAAGAAACATACAGTGGCAGGCAGCCAAACACAACGGCGCGGCCATCTTGAACAAAATGTTTAACTAAAGCAGAATGGTGTCCCGCGGCCGCGCCGCACCGGGCGATGGAAGGCCCCGCGGCCGAGCCGCACCGGGCGCTGTTCAGTCCCGCGGCCGCGCCATGCCGGGTGATGGAAGACGATGGAAGGCCCCGCGGCCGAGCCGCACCGGGCACTGTTCAGTCCCGCGGCCGAGCCGCGCCGGGTGATGGAAGGCCCCGCGGAAGAGACCTAAAAAAAAAAGAAAGATTTCCCCCACCCACACCCCACATACACAACCAAAAGGACAGGAGAGGATTACTACTCAGACATTATGAGTGTTTCTAACCTGTAATGTCATCACAGTTAGACAGGGTGGTCAAGAAGACTTTCGCACATTGGCCTTGATCAGTCAAGGTAGACACAAAATGCTGAAGCAACTCAGCGGCCCAGGCAGCATCTCTGGAGAGAAGGAACGGGCGACATCTCGGGTCGAGACCCCTCTTCAGACTATGTGCCAAGGAGATCTTAAGATCAAGGCTTCGGACCTGGCACAAAACCTGTGGTCTACCAGGTAGCTGTAATTCCTGTCTTTCTTTCACTTCTGACATCCACGCTATCCAAAGCATGTATCTCAGGGCAGTGAAAGAGATCCCATTTGCCAAGCAAAATCATCCAAATTAACTGGAATAATGAGTGAACCAACATCAGCAATGTTCTCCAAGCCGACATGCCCAATGCTGAAAGTCTAGTTCACTTACATATGTTGGGAAGGTTACATGGATTGCATTCGTGAAACCGAAGCATTCTACTTCAAACTGTGTCATGGAAGGAGATTACCAGGCAGACAGGAAAAATTTAAAGATTTGCTCAGAGTCTCTTTGAATGTAACACTGCCACTGATTTTTAATAACCTTCGGCCTATGACCACCAAGAATGAGTCGCATTCTGGCCATTCCCTCTCCTCTCTTCTCCCATCAGGCAAAAGGTACAGAAGTGTGAAAACACATACGCCAGATTCAGGGACAGTTTCTTCCCAGCTGTTATCAGGAAACTGAATCATCCTACCAACAACTAGAGAGCTGACCCTCGGACTATCTTAGAATCGACTTTACCTTGCACTAAAATGTTATTCATGTTATTCTCTTTATCATGTGTCTGTACACTGCGAATGGCTTGATTATAATCATGTATTGTCTTTCCACTGACTGGTTAGCACGCAATGAAAGCTTTGCATTGTACCTCGGTACACGTGACAATAAACCAAACTTAGCTCATTTTGCTGGACCAACAATGATGATACAAGAATAACGATACACTGCACCACTGACCCACTAATTATAACCCTCCCATGTCTCCAAAGCACCATGGACTGATAGAACCTTAAATAAATAATTAACACTTAACAAAGTAGTAAACAAGTAATCCTTTCGGGACAGACACACACAGCTCGAAAGAGTCTCAGAACTCTTAAAACAGAGAGAAGGAGGCAGAGCAGAGCGGAGAAGGGAAAGAAGAATATTTCAAAAGTCCTTGGATTGGAAAATTTGCAATTTGAGGCACGGATTCCAAAAGTGTGGAGGCAAATAAGTAACAACAGCCTAACAACTATCATTGTGAAAATAGTAGAATAGTTATTCAGGGGCTAATGGGCATCCCAGTGGTGCTGCCTCAGTGCCAGAGAACCGTGTTCGATCCCCCTCAAGTGTTGACTGGTGTAGAGCTTGCATATTCCCTGTGACCACATAGGTTTCTTCCAGGTGCTCCGGTTTCCTCCCATATTCCAAAGACGTGTGGGTTTATCGGATTAATTGGCCTCAGTAATTTGTCCCTGGTGTGTTGGATGAGAAAGTGGGATAACATAGAACTAGTGTGACTGGGTGATCGATGGTTAGCATGGACTTTGTGGGCCAAAGAGCCTGTTTCCAAGCTGTATCTCTCACCTAAGCAATAGCAGAATATTTGAAAAGTTAGCTTACAGTGTCAGCTTGGCTTTGTTAAGGGTAAAATCGTGCCTTACAAATGTATTCGTATTCTTGATGTGTAGGAAAATAACTGCAGATGCTGGTGCAAAAGGCAGAGATAAATAGATTCTTGATTAGTACAGGTGTCAGGGGTTATGAGGAGAAGGCAGGAGAATGGGGTTAGGAGGGAGAGACAGATCAGCCATGATTGAATGGCAGAGTAGGCTTGATGGCCTAATTCTACTCCTATCACTTATGCCCTTATGATCTTTAGAAGTGGGGGTTGAACCTGTTTAGTCACCCTGTTATCGGAAGGTTGTGGGCAAGCAGGAAAGAGTGCAGAAAAGATTTACAGGAGATAAAGATTGATGAGGATGTTGCCAGGACTCGAGGGCCTGGGCTACAGAGAGAGGGTGGACAGGCTAGGACTTTATTCCTTCGACAGCAGGAGGCTGGGGTGATCTAATAAATGTGTATAACATCATGAGAGGAATGCAATCATTCATCCAGAGTAAGGGAATCAAGAAACAGAGGACATGGGTTTAAGAGGGGCGGTCATAATTAAATATTAAGGATTTAATAAGAACGTGAAGGGGCAACATCTTTACAAAAAGAGTGGCGTGTGTATGGAACAAGCTGCCGAAGGAGGTAGTTGAAGCTACTATCGCAATGATTAAGAAACATTTAGACAGCTACGATACGATATAACTTTATTTATCCAGGAGGGAAATTGGTCTGCCAACAGTAATGAAACACAAGATACATGAAACTTGAAATTAAAGTGATGAGTGGAAAGTCCAGGATTGGGGATGCACTGCATCTTCTGTACCCACATAGAAAATAGGTGCAGTAGGCCATTCGGCCCTTCGAGCCAGCACTGCCATTCAATATGGTCATGGCTGATCATCCAGAATCAAGTAACCTGTTCCTGCTTTTCCCCATATCCCTTGATTCCATTAGCCCTAAGAGCAATATCTAACTCTCTCTTGAATACATCCAGTGAACTGGCCTCCATTGCCTTCTGTGGCAGAGAATCCCACAGATTCACAACTCTCTGGCTGATAAAGTTTTTACTCTCAGTCCTAAATGGCCTACCCCTTATTCTTAAACTGTGACCCCTGGTTCTGGACTCTCCCAACATCGGGAACATTTTTCCTGCATCTAGCCTGTCCAATCCCATAAGAATTTTATATGTTTCTGTAAGATCCCCTCTCATCCTTCTAAATTCCAGTGAATACAAGCCCAGTCGATCCATTCTTTCCCACCTAGATAAGATAGATTTGGAGTGATATGTACTGTACTGTATCTACCTAGATAGGAAGGGTTTAGAGGGATATGTACTGTACTGTATCTACCTAGATAGGACAGGTTTAGAGGGATATGTACTGTACTGTATCTACCTAGATAGGACGGGTTTAGAGGGATATGTACTGTACTGTATTTACCTAGATAGGACAGGTTTGGAGGGATATGGACCAAGCACAGGCAGGTGAGACTAGTGTAGCTGGGCCATGTTGGTACTGGTAGGTGTGGGTGTTGGGCTGCAGGGCCTGTTTCCACCCCGTGTTACACTGGTCTGGGATGAACGTGTATAATAATTGAAGGTCCATGGTGATGATGAACAAGCTGACACCAAGAAACGACAAACTAGTGACGTGAGAAGGAACTGGACTAGTGCCAAAAGATGGAGTTCGAGGTGGGAAGGGAAGCCTAAGGTAAGCATGTGGCTGGTATAGAGTACTGAATACTTCAGGACTGTAGAATGCGAGGGAGAACTTAAAAAAGGAATTAGGAGGGCAAAGAAAGACCACAAAATATCACTGGCAGCAAAGATGATGATTTACAGATCTGCAAGTACTCAACTGTAAAGACAGCTCCACACAATTAGGCCAGGATTAGTTATATGAGTAAAACAGATGGCGTGAAGGGAAAAGGTGGCACAGAAGTCAGGAACACTTAGTACAGGCCATCCCTTGGGTTCCCTTGCTGGAACTGATGGTAATCGCGTTTTGCCATTCTTTATAACTAGAGCTGACATTGACAGATCTAGCCTGCCCTATATCTCATAACGATATTCTGCTGATATATTTTACTGCAGACAATGTTTTACATGCATTTGGAGGATAGACAGTCTGAAGAAGGGTCTCGACCCGAAACGTCACCCATTCCTTCTCTCCAGAGATGCTTGCTGCCTGTCCCGCTGAGCCACTCCAGCACCCTGTGTCTTTCCTCAGAGTAAACAGCATCTACAGTTCCTTAAGTATAAGAAAATAACTGCAGATGCTGGTACAAATCGAAGGTATTTATTCACAAAATGCTGGAGTAACTCAGCAGACCAGGCAGCATCTCGGGAGAGAAGGAATGGGTGACATCTCGGGTCGAGCCCCCTCTTCAGACTGATGTCAGGGGGGCGGGGCAAAGGAAGGATATAGGTGGAGACACGAAGATAGAGGGAGATCTGGGAAGGGGGAGGGGAAGAGAGGGACAGAGGAACTATCTAAAGTTGGAGAAGTCGATGTTCATACTGCTGGGCTGCAAGCTGCCCAGGTGAAATATGAGGTGCTGTTCCTCCAATTTCCGGTGGGCCTCACTATGGCACTGGAGGAGGCCCATGACAGGAAGGTCAGACTGGGAATGGGAGGAGGAGTTGAAGTGCTCGGCCACTTCCTTCTTACACACTTTAAATGCAGTTGAGGGTTTTCTGCAGGACACTGCTGCTGGCTTGGACTGATAATGTGTTCCTCCAGGGTTCACGGTGCAGTGGTCCATCGTGGTCAGGAACAGTCTCCCACAACTGCCAGCAAACCCATGCACTGGATACCCAAACACACGCATGTACGAACAGGACTTAAGTCAAGTGTCCGTAAGCTGGAGAGGACTCTGAAGTCTGGAGAAGAGTCTCCACCCAAAATGTCACCCATTCCTTCTCTCCAGAGATGCTGCCTGTCCCGCTGAGCTACTCCAGCATTTTGTGTCTATGTTCGGTTTTAACCAGCATCTGCAGTTCCTTCCCACATAGGACTCTTAATAAAGTCTGAACATACAGTAAGCTGAGAAACGACAGAAGTTATGAATCTGTTTCAAGACCAAATATGACCATTTCTCATTTTCATTTTCGAATCTAAATCTATAATCTTTACACAAGGCCCACCCATCTACAAATTCTTGATTTTCTTTGATTGAATTGATTGATCAATTGAAAGATACAGCATGGAAGCAGGCTCTTCAGCCCACCGAGTCTATGCTGACCATCGATCACACGCTCATACTAGTTCTATGTTATCCCACTTTCTCATCCACTCCCTACACACTAGGGGCAATTTCCAGAGGGACAATTAACCTACAAACCCACACGTCTTGGGATGTGGGAGGAAACCAGAGCGCAGTGGTGCAGCGGTAGAGTTGCTGCCTTACAGGGCTTGCAGCGCCGGAGACCCGGATTCGATCCCGACTACGGGTGCTGTCTGTACGGAGGTTGTACGGTCTCGCCATGACCGCGTGGGTTTTCTCCGGGATCTTCAGCTTCCTCCCACACTCCAAAGACGTGCACGTTTGTAGGTTAATTGGCTTGGTGTAAATGTAAATTGTCCCTAGGATAGTGTTAATGTGTGGGGATCGCTGGTCAGTGGTGGGCTGAAGGGCCTGTTTCCGTGCTGTGTCTAAAACGAAAAAGAAAAAAAAACTCGGAGGAAATGACCATGCAGTCACAGGGAGAACATGCAAACTCCACACAGACATCACCCGAGGTCAGGATTAAACTGGGGTCTCTGGCGCTGTGAGGCAGCGGCACTACCCACTGTGCCACCGTACATATGTTTGGGAGACGGGCTGGATGGATTTGCTGGCTGAGGGGATGTAGGCATCTACTACCATGCGGCCATTTGGTGCATCACCGCCTTTCCGACTTGCCATCGGTTTGGGTTCTGAATGGTTCCTGAGGACGTAGCAGGCCCTAACTCGGGAAGGGGCTGTTCTCTCTGCTGAACCCGTCTAGTGCTGAAAGACCCCACGAGTTGCCCAGCCTCATTTGTTCTGGCCTTTTCTCGCCTCCAGTTTCCACCCAAATCTCTGTCCTTCAGTCTGAAGATGGGTCCCGACCCGAAACGTCACCCATCCTTTTTCTCCAGCGATGTTGCCTGACCCGCTACGTTACTCCAGCACTTTGTGGCTATCTTCAGTATAAACCAGCATCTGCAGTTCCTTCCCACACAGTTGAGATGCCATAGCCTACACTAGGGGGCAGTGTGCTCCATAACTCTACATCTGTAACAAAGTTATTCTGTCTCATGTGGATCACAATATATTCAGATATTAATCCTCTGCTGTGAATAAAATGACTGTATCCACATTATGAACACTCTTTAGATTCAGAATGACAGAATGGGCTGTACAGCTACTGGCTTAAAGTGCCAGAGACCCGGGTTCGATCCTGACCACGGGCGCCGTCTGTACGGAGTTTGTACGTTCTCCCCGTGACCATGTGGGTTTTCTCCGAGATCTTCGGTTTCCTCCCACACTCCAAAGACGTGCAGGTTTGTAGGATAATTGGCTTAGTATAAATATAAGATTGTCCCTAGTGTGTGTTGAATAGTCGACGGGCTTGTTTCCGAGCTGTATCGCTAAGCTAAACTGAAACTAAATTTGGTGCCCTGCTTTGCTTTGAATGGCCTAGAGTTCATCTCCTCTCTCACTTCCATCCAGGGGCACCATCAGCCCTTCCAGGTGAGACCAGGGTTCCCTAAGGGCTACACTATAATAGTACTATAGTAGCAAGATCAGTCTGAAGAAGGGTCTCGACCCGAAACGTTACCCATTCCTTCTCTCCTGAGATGCTGCCTGGCCTGCTGAGGTACTCCAGCATTTTGTGAAATAAATACCTTCGATGCATCTGCAGTTATTTTCTTACACTGTAGTAGCAAGATAACTATATCGTAGTTATAACAGCTATATTGTAGTTATATAGCACTCTTAGTATTGGAAGGAACTGCAGGTGCAGATAGACACAAAAAGCTGGAGTAACTCAGCGGGTCAGGCAGCATCTGTCTGCTATGAACTGTGTCTCGAAATGAATCAGACCGTGATCGAAAATTACAAATCAAACTCAACATTTTCAAAAAATGACCTTAATATATTTAACAGTGCTATCTATATAGGCACAAAAAGCTTGAGTAACTCAGCAGGTCAGACAGCTTCTCTGGAGAAAAGGAATAGGTTGCGTTTCGTGAAGAAGGGCTTTTTGTGCCTATATAGATAGCACTGTTAAATATATTAAGGTCATTTTTTGAAAATGTTGAGTTTGATTTGTAATTTTCGATCACGGTCTGATTCATTTCGAGACACAGTTCTGTCTCATAGCAGACAGATACACGAGACCCTATAGTTACTCCAGCACTTTTATCCATCTTCTGTATGACGTCGTGCGTCTGACCTGATGTTACAGCCCCGCCCCTGGGTGTGCGTCTGACGTCATACCGCCGCTCCGCCCCTGTGTATACACTTGACGTCATCACTCAGCCCCTGGGGAGGTGCGTCTGACGTCATACCGCAGCTCCGCCCCTGTGTATACACTTGATGTCATCACTCAGCCCCTAGGTGTGCGTCTGGCGTCATACCGCAGCTCCGTCCCCAGGGAGCCACGCTACGTCATCACGCAGCGCCGCCCCCGGCTGTGCGTCTGACGTTAGCGGGACGCCCCGCCCCCCCGGGGTTCAGACGCGCTGTGCCGCGGGAGCGCCGCCTGTCGCCATGTTGTCGTGGAGCCGCTGCCGGGTCGCTCTCCCCCGCCGGGGGGCCTGCGCTTTCCCCCGCTCCCTGCCAGCCCGATGCCCTCCCGCCCACATACACGGCAGCGTCCCGGCGCGCAAGCACAACGACTTCTTCCGAGGTGAGGTGAGGGAATGGATGTAGGGATGCGGGTTGGGCAGCGTGTGTGGAAGGGGGGGGGGAGGCAGCGGCACCTGTCAGCTCCCCGGGCTGGCCCGCCGGCCGCGCGGGCTGCCGCTCCTCCCTCGGTCAGGGTTACCGCTGCTTTCATTCATTGACGCAGCTCTATTTAGCCGACTTCAATTTAAACAAGACCTTTAAACTCGCGTTGTTCTCTATTTCACGCTACCCTCAATCTTACCTTATCCTCCGTTTCACTCCCCCTCGATTTCACTTTGTCCCTATATCACTCTCCCTCAATCTCACTTTGTCCTCTATATCACTCTCCCTCAATCTCACTTTGTCCTCTATATCACTCTCCCTCAATCTCACTTTGTCCCTATATCACTCTCCCTCAATCTCACTTTGTCCTCTATATCACTCTCCCTCAATCTCACTTTGTCCCTATATCACTCTCCCTCAATCTCACTTTGTCCTCTATATCACTCTCCCTCAATCTCACTTTGTCCTCTATATCACTCTCCCTCAATCTCACTTTGTCCTCTATATCACTCTCCCTCAATCTCACTTTGTCCTCTATATCACTCTCCCTCAATCTCACTTTGTCCCTATATCACTCTCCCTCAATCTCACTTTGTCCTCCCTAAACTTCTACAGATGCACCATCGAGAGCCTGCTGACAGGCTGCAATATAGTCTGATACGGGAACTGTTCTGCCCACAGCCACAAATCACTACAGAGAGCGGTGAAGACGGCACAGCACATCACTGGCAACTGTCTCCCAGCCATTCAGGACATTTTCTACCGGTGGTGCCTGCGGAAGGCACGCAGCAGCATCATCAAGGACCACAGCCACCCAGCACGCAGGCTGTTCTTGTTACCGTCAGGCAGACGATACAGGAGTATGGCTGCGCGTCCCACCAGACTTAAGAACAGTTTCTACCATCAGGCCTCTGAACCCATAAACACATTTCACATCATATATGTTGATTATTTTAATATTGTCTTTTTACCTTACTAATGTCATTTTAATCTTAGAAACATAGAAAATAGGTGCAGGAGTAGGCCATTCGGCCCTTCGAGCCTGCACCGCCATTCAATATGATCATGGCTGATCATCCAGCTCAGTAACCTAGTACCTGCCTTCTCTCCATACCCCCTGATCCCTTTAGCCACAAGGGCCACATCTAACTCCCTCTTAAATATAGCCAATGAACTGGCCTCAACTACCTTCTGTGGCAGAGAATTCTACAGACTCACCACTCTCTGTGTGAAGAAATGTTTTCTCATCTTGGTCCTAAAAGACTTCCCCCTTATCCTTAAGCTGTGACCCCTGGTTCTGGACTTCCCCAACATCGGGAACAATCTTCCCGCATCTAGCCTCTCCAACCCCTTAAGAATTTTATATGTTTCTATAAGATCCCCCCTCAGTCTTCTAAATTCCAGCGAGTATAAGCCTAGTCTATCCAGTCTTTCTTCATATGAAAGTCCTGCCATCCCAGGAATCAATCTGGTGAACCTTCTCTGTACTCCCTCTAAGGCTAGAATGTCTTTCCTCAGATTAGGAGACCAAAACTGTACACAATACTCCAGGTGCGGTCTCACCAAGGCCCTGTACATCTGCAGCAGAACCTCCCTCCTCCTGTACTCAAATCCTCTAGCTATGAATGCTAACATACCATTCGCTTTCTTCACTGCCTGCTGCACCTGCACGCTTGCTTTCAATGACTAGTGCACCATGACACCCAGGTCAATAGTCAATAGTCGTTTATTTGTTACATACACATAAATGTGTAGTAAAATGAAACATTACCCGCAGTTGAACAATAAGACCAATAAGATTAATCAATAAAAATGCAATAACACATACAATCACAACTAACACCAAACAAAAAGAAACATCCATCACAGTGAGTCTCCTCCAGTCCCTCCTCACTGTGATGGAAGGCCAGAATGTCTTTTTCTCTTCCCTGCCGTCTTGTCCCGCGGTCAGGCTGTTGCATCTCTCTTTTTCCTAATTGGCCACCATTCAGGTAATACTCTGCTTTCCTGTTCTTGCCGCCAAAGTGGATAACCTCACATTTATCCACATTATATTGCATCTGCCATGCATTTGCCCACTCTCCTAATCTATCCAAGTCACTCTGCAGCCTCCTAGCATCCTCCTCGCAGCTAACACTGCCACCCAGCTTCGTGTCATCTGCAAACTTAGAGATATTGCATTCAATTCCCTTGTCCAAATCATTAATATATATTGTAAATAACTGGGGTCCCAGCACTGAGCCTTGCAGTACCCCACTAGTCACTGCCTGCCATTCCGAAAAGGACCCGTTTATTCCTACTCTTTGCTTCCTGTCCGCCAACCAATTCTCTATCCACCTCAACACTGAACCCCCAATACCGTGTGCTTTAAGTTTGTACCCCAATCTCCTATGTGGGACCTTGTCGAAGGCCTTCTGAAAGTCCAGATATAACACATCGACTGGTTCTCCCTTATCCACTCTACTAGTTACATGCTCGAAAAATTCTATAAGATTCGTCAGGCATGATTTGCCTTTCATAAATCCATGCTGACTTTGTCCGATGATTTCACCACTTTCCAAATGTGATGCTATCACATCTTTAATAACTGACTCTAGCATTTTCCCCACTACCGATGTTAGGCTAACTGGTCTATAATTCCCCGTTTTCTCTCTCCCTCCCTTTTTAAAAAGTAGGGTTACATTAGCTACCCTCCAATCCTCAGGAACTACTCCAGAATCTAAAGAGTTTTGAAAAATTATCACTAATGCATCCACTATTTCTGAGGCTACTTCCTTAAGCACTCTGGGATGCAGCCTATCTGGCCCTGGGGATTTATCGGCCTTTAATCCATTTAATTTACCTAACACCACTTCCCGACTAACCTGGATTACCCTCAGTTCCTCCATCTCGTTAGACCCCCGGTCCCCTGCTATTTCCGGCAGATTGTTTATGTCTTCCCTAGTGAAGACAGAACCAAAGTAGTTGTTCAATTGGTCTGCCATCTCCTTGTTCCCTATGATCAATTGACCTGTTTCCGACTGCAAGGGACCTACATTTGTCTTAACTAGTCTTTTTCTCTTCACATATCTATAAAAGCTTTTGCAGTCAGTTTTTATGTTCCCTGCCAGTTTTCTCTCATAATCTATTTTCCCTTTCCTAATTAAGCCCTTTGTCCTCCTCTGCTGGGCTCTGAATTTCTCCCAGTCCTCTGGTATGATACTTTTTCTGGCTAATTTATATGCTTCATCTTTTGTTTTAATACTATCCTTGATTTCCCTTGTTTATCATTGGAATATTACTGCTGAGGTGACCCGTTGTCTTGTCAAATACATTTCATTGTATCGTTGACCCTGTGCCAACCTACATGTGACAAATAAAATTATTATTATTATTATATCCCTCAATGTTCTCTATTTCACTCCCCCATGATCTCACTTTATCCTCTATTTCACTTCCCCTCGATCACACTTTATCCCCTATTTCACTCCCCCTCGATCACACTTTATCCTCTATTTCACGCACTCCTGGAAGGTCCAGTGTGAGTCCTATCACACTGTGATAAGAGGTGCATTGAGTACATAGTTATCTGTGAAGCCTTCTCCAAAGGGTGTATTTGCGGTTTCTCTCATCTGGATTTTCTTGATATGAATGATGATAATGTGTGGGTTGTGTGTTACTGGTTCGCTGAAATTTGATCACTCACTGAAGCAGTTTGTGGTGACGGGGATAGACACAAAAAGCTGGAGTAACTCAACGGTTCAGACAGCATCTCTGGAGAAAATGAATAGGTGATGTTTCGTTTCAAGACCCTTCTTGAAAGGCACAGCATTTCTTTCCACTGCTTTGCGGATGACACACAGCTTTATCTCCCCCTAAAACCCAACAACCGGTCAAATTTAATCAGCCTCATGCGCTGCCTTGAGGACATAAAATGTTGGATGGCACAGAACTTCCTTCAACTAAACGAGAGCAAGTCTGAGGTCATCCTATTCGGCCCCCCCGACTCCATCAAAACGATAACTGGCAGCCTTGGAAGCCTGTCCTCCCTAGTCAAACCGCATGTCAAAAACCTTGCGTGATATTTGACTCTGCATTAAAGTTTGACAAGCAAGTCAATGCTGTGGTAAAAGCCAGCTTCTTCCAGCTTCGTGCCATAGCTAAAATCAAACCATTCCTCCAATCTGACGACATTGAAAAAATCATCCACGCATTCATTTCCTCCCGCCTAGACTACTGCAACTCCCTATACACTGGAATCAGCCAATCATCCCTGTCCCGCCTGCAATTGGTCCAAAACGCCGCAGCGAGACTCCTGACGGGTACCCGTAAAAGGGACCACACCCCGATTCTGGCCTCTCTCTACTGGCTCCCAGTACAGTACAGAATCAACTTCAAGCTCCTCCTATTCACATACAAAGCCCTAAACAGGCTTCCCCCTCCCCCCACATCAAAAATCTTCTAACCCACCACTCTATCTCCAGGTCCCTCAGGTCGGCCGACTTGGGGCTACTGACTATCCCGCGGTCTAGGCTTAAGCTCAGGGGTGACCGCGCTTTTGTGGTTGCAGTTCCTAGACTGTGGAACAGCATCCCTCTCCCCATCAGAACTGCCCCCTCCATCGACTCCTTTAAGTCCAGACTCAAAACCTATTTCTACTCCCTAGCGTTTGAGGCCCTCTGAGGGGGCGCTGTGAACTGTTTATGTATGTGCTGACTTGACTTCTTCAGACTGAAGAATCTGAGTCTGAAGAGAAAGACTCAAGAAGGGTCTCGACCCGAAACGTCACCTATTCCTTTTCTCCAAAGATGCTGTCTGACCCGCTGAGTTACTCCAGGTTTTTATGTCTATCTTCGATTTAAACCAGCATCTGCAGTTCCTTTCTACACACCTGGTGATTGGGGAACAGTGTTCTCCAGTGTCAGGAGCTTGTAGCAGATATCTCCGTAACTTTAAACATGTCTGTTTAATTGTGTTTTCAATTTTCCATTGGTTTTATCATTATCGTGAAAGTATTGGACTCTATAAACAGGGTGAAGATATTCCTTATCCTAATTCGCACCAAAGAATGCAGAAGGTAGGTATGCAAGGCTACAATCAGCTGAACACAGAATCTTCACTACTGCACCTCATCTAGTTTGCACTAGTTTATACAGAAGGCTTGTTTGCATCTTCACCTTGCACATAGCTATGCAGAGAATGGAGGGATATAGATCCTATGTCGGCAGATGAGATTAGTTTATCTTGGCATCATGTTCAGCACAGACATTGAGTGCTGCACTGTTCTATGTTCTAAGTGCTACACATTCCTTTCTCATTGGAAAATGACATTTGGTTTCTGAATTCTCTGCCTCAGAAGGCATTGGAGGCCAATTCTCTGAATGCTTTCAAGTGAGAGCTAGACAGAGCTCTTAATGATAGCGGAGTCAGGGGGTATGAGGAGAAGGCAGGAACGGGGTACTGATTGAGAATGATCAGCCATGATCACATTGAATGGCGGTGCTGGCTCGAAGGGCCGAATGGCCTACTCCTGCACCTATTGTCTATAACAGTGGCTTTGGTGAGAAATGGACAGTACTTGAGGCAAAACAACCATGAACAATATCAGCTAGCATGAACTAGCATCACTAGTGTAGAAGTGGAAATGGTTGAGAGCATCAAGTTCCTTGGTGTGAATATTGTTAACATTTGTTGTAGACCAACTACATTGAAGTAACTGTCAAAAGGGCACACCAATGCCATGTCACCCTGGCATGTCTCCAATAACTTATACAGATGCACTATAGAAACAGACTGTCGGGTTGCATCACAGTTTGGCTTGGGAACAGCTCTACCCAAGACTGCAAGAAATCAGAGTGTGGAGGTAGCCCATCATGTAGACCAGACTCCCCACCGCTGACTCTAACTACAATTCATGCTGCCTTGGGAAAGAAGCTATGTAATCAAAGACTTTTCCCTCTCCGGACTTCTCCCCATTCCCATCAGGCAGAAAGTACAGAAGCTGAAAGTGCATACTATTATACTCAAACACCTTCACCTCTGTTGTCAGGCTCCCGAGCAGTCTTTTCATAAGCCAGGGTAATGTCTAACTCTGCTCTACCTCCTTGTGGACATTGGACTTTGTCTCTGGAACTGTTGCACGACAATGCTCAGAACTATGTTTTGCACTCTGTATCTTTCTCTTCATTCTGATTATTGTACTTGAGTTTGTGTTGATAGCATTTGTGTGTGGTATTGCTGATTTGATTAGAGTACATGTAAAACGAAGCTTTTCACTGTTACATTGTCACATTTGGCTTTGTTAAATTGTGTTCTGTGGCAATTGTGGTTCATGCTACAACACCGAACCACATATACCAGAAATGATTCCTGAACATGAACCACAATTGCCAACAGAACACAAGTTAACAAAGCCCAATGTGACAGTGAAAAGCTTTGTTTTACATGTAATCTAATTGAACAGTTTCTAGCCAGGGTAGCAATAGGCAATACTGTTTCCCTGTCACAGTTGCTGCTGCGCCCAGCATGTTCTGTTTTTATTTCAGATTTATAGCTTCTGCAATTTATTTTGTTTTCATTTAGCAACGGGTTCTCTCTATTCTAAGGTTTAGGACCATAAATCTGTTTGGATTTCTGATTGTTTTTGCTGCTGGACTATGCATGTACAGCAAATTTGATTTGAAAGTAACTCACGATGTACCAATATTTGCTCGTTTGTGGCATGTAAAACACCTTTAAAATATCTTGTTTCTTTTCCAGATCTGGAAAATGAATTTGCCAAATTCAAGCAGAAAGCAAAGGAAGCACTCCCTGGCAGCGACTGGAACCCTGTGCATCAGACCTCTGGCCTGCCTCCTGAGTGGGCTGATATTGTCATCATTGGCGGAGGAATAATTGGCTGGTCCACTGCTTACTGGCTGAAGAAAAAAGAGGCAATCCGGGAAGGAGTCCGTGTGGTGGTTGTAGAGAGAGACCCAACTGTGAGTAGACAACCATCAGAGAAACTATTCCTTTCCTGGGACAACCACTTAATTCACACATTGTGATAATGAAACAGACCTTGATGTTAGAGTAAAAATCTTAACATATGTATCGGTTGAGTATCTTTAACATTGCTGGCAACTTAACATCAATCAAAGTCTGATATTGAGTCCATTTGAGAAAGATTAGGATAGACGCAAAATTGTGGAGTAACACAGCAGGTCAGGCAGTATCTCTGCATAAAGTGCATAGATGACGTTTCAGGTCAGGACCCTTCAGATCAGGACCCTTCAGATACCATACCTATCTATTTTTTCCAGATACTGCCTGACCTGCTCAGTTACTCCAGCGTTTTGTGTCTATCTGGTATAAACCAGCATCTTCAGTTCCTTTTTATTATATTGAGAGTAGGATGTGTGACTAATAGAATGACCAAGGAACTGTTTTAAAGTGAGCTCTAGATGATGAGAGTAAAGGAAACTTGTTTTAAGCAGGGCGCCCCAGAGCTCAGGGCCTTGTGTGTCGAAGGTTTGGAATATTTCAATCTGAAGATAATTAAGAGAGCACAATTGCAGGCTGAAGATAGACACAAAAAGCTGGAGTAAGTTAGCGGGACAGGCAGCATCTCTGGAGAGAAGGAATGGATGACGTTTCAGGTCGAGACCCTTCTTCAGATGTCTTGACCCGAAACGGCACCCGTTCCTTCTTTCCAGCGATGCTGCGTGTCCCGCTGAGTTACTCCAGGTTTTTGTGTCTAGCTTCGGTTTAAAACAGCATCTGCAGTTGCTTCCTACACAATTACAGGCTGTCCATATTTTGAGCATTGGAGAAACTGGAGGAAAAATTGAAACACTACTTAACTGGGAGTGACCGTTAGTCACCAAATAAGTGAATGTTATTCATTGTAACTTAGGATGTGGGTATCTGAAGTTTAGATTACTTTAATGGAGGGAGTTCAGCCAAGAATGTGAGTTGGCGAAACCAATAGTAACAAAAACAAGAATGTGGTTTTTAGCAACAGTCAGGAGTGGCAATGCCACTGAGGCATAAATGGGCGAGTTTGGGCAAATATTTGGTTTACAGATAATATATTACAGTTGGCTATGAAACCTGAGATGGTTTGGGGTCTAATTCAATTTCGCACACATCCCAATATCGAGGTCAAATTTGGTGGTCAGGGAACTGAGGTTGGAGTAAGGTGCCAAAGGCAGAAGCCTCTGTCTTCCCAACTGTAGAGAGAATTTCTGCTTTGCCATTGCTGAATACTTGACATACCGTCTGACAATAGGGATATCGGGGTCACGGGGAGGTGCTGATGAAGTAGAATGTGATGCCTTTTATTGGAATGTGTCCCTGAGACTTTGTTAAATAATTGTTTTCTTCCATTTTAACTTTAATTTTGCGCTCTGTCTAATCTGTTGTAACCAGTTTAATGCTTTTGTGACTTTGCTTGGATCATGACTTCTGAAATTCTTTCCTTCATCTCCTTTATCCCATCACATATCTTTGGTCTTTAAAGATGTTCCTTAAAATGTAACTCTTGGATAATGCTTTTTGTCATAATATCTCCTCAACTGTCTGGGGCCCTGATTTGAATTAACAGTAGAAGGGCGAGAGTAATGTGAATTTTTGGTATTGCCGAGCTGTGCAGTGTTAGAGGCTGTTCCGCTAATGTGCTCCTCAAGGGTTTCTCATTTAGTCACCCATACCTGCTTTTTATCCATAGTCTTTCTATTGTTTTCTTTTTAAGTAAATATCCAATTCTTTTTTGTGTAAGTTACTACTGAATCTGCCTCCACTGTCCTTTCCTGTATTTCGGCGCAGGTCGGAGACGGAAGCTAAAATGTGCCATTCTGAATGTCACAGTATTTTATAAAGATTGTGTCTAGTGGTGTTTTATTTAATATCTCTTCTGTCTCCATATAGTATTCCAGAGCCTCCACAGTCTTGTCAGTGGGAGGAATTCGCCACCAGTTCTCTCTGCGAGAAAATATCCACCTATCAATGGAATCTGCTCACTTTCTTCGCAATATCCAGGTACCGGCAGAATGAACACTCCTATCTAGTTAAGTCCTGTACTTTGTGATTTTCTAAAATGGATTTTAGCAGAACCTGTGTAGGATTTTTAATGAAGATTCAAATCTAGCTTCAGCAACCTATTAGTAGTTCATCCAAAACATCATTCTTCATAAGAGCAGAAGCGAGTGTTGGGAAAGCACAGATGGATCTTGTGTGATCCATCCCAGGAACAGGTGTCCTGGTGGGTTTTGGCCTTTCTCCTCCCCTGCATGCATCTCCCCACTTCCGTATCTGGATAGAGGTTGTGTTGTACTGCCATCAGTGAGATCAGATAATTCTGGACAGTTTCAAGAACAAAGACAAAATGTTCCTAATCTAAAATAAGTATAAAATGGTCACCACTAGGGCATTATAGCCAGGTCAGAGTACTTAAATTCATCACTATTGCAATATTGGAAACATAGCAAACAAAATGGTCTGCTAGCTCCCACAAATGTCAGTGAGGTGATGACATTGATGTTGACTGTGGGCTATCTACATCATTATTTACTGTGCAGTGGCCTGGAGTTCCACAAGTGGACATGTGCAAGGATCACCTAAGCACTGCAGCTCAATGATTTGAGGTTGGAGTTGAGGAAATTCTGGAGTGGAGGAGATATAGGTCACATTTGTCCTGTAGATTAATTTCACTACATCAGGAGGCTTGTTGGAGATTAGGTGCAACATTATGATACTAAGGATTGAAATAAGTGTTGTTCAATCATATATTTGAGTATGATCAAACATGGGGTATTCCATAATTTACCCCCACCCACCCCCCTCCCCTCCCTCTGCCAAAAGAATTCTGGAATCTTCGTGAGGTTTGTAAAATCCTTGCACAGTGGTTGATGCTGGTTCCTGCATTTCCCCTGCGGTCATGCCTTGACAGGCATGTTTACCTGAGCTTGTTAACCTGAGCAGCATGTTTACCTTGTTTACCTGAGCACCAGCAACTATTCTCGCACCGACTTGTAATGGAGAGAATGCAATGAAGGTTCTCCTATTAGTTCCAGGGTTAGCAGCTTTATCATGCTAAGAGAAATTAGGCAATTGGGGCTTATACTCAGAACTTAGATCACTCTCTCCAGACAATGATTCTGATGCTTTATTTTATCTGATCTCCTTCAAACTCCCCCTTGCATACAAAGAGAACTTTGGGCTGCCTGAAAACAGCAGATGCATGCCACACCTCTGCATGTGACTCTCAATGGCAGCCATTGCAGGTGTTAAGCAGGCTGTGATATATTATCTGCAGCTATCCACCCCCTCATAGAGCCCACTGCAAGCATGTATGAGCTGTACTATTTCAATTGATCAGTGGAAATGTCAGAATTATTGTGGATTCGTGCAACTTTATCTTCCATTGAAATACATAGAAAAGGAGCAAGCTAAGTGTAGCAAGAGTACAAAGGTGGACATATTGAGACAATTTTCTTGCAAACCACCACTCCACTTTTAATCCTTTTAGTTAGGCCCCCATTCACACGTGTTAGTAGCGTTTAGTCTTGTGAAAGACATGTCTAAGTGCAAATCATGCGTTTTCTTTCTCCTTTTAATGTTGTTGCCGATAGTATCAAAGTCTATACTTTAAAATACTGATTGGCTGGCAAACATTTACCAGAAATTGTACATGTATAGTAACGTATTTATATCACCTTTAAAGTTGCAGTCTCTGAACACTTAATGGGACATTATTATGGGGAAACTATGTGGTAAATGAGTAATATAAGAAAATAACTACAGATGCTGGTACAAATCGAAGGTATTTATTCACAAAATGCTGGAGTAACTCAGCAGGTCAGGCAGCATCTCAGGAGAGAAGGAATGGGTGACGTTTCGGGTCGAGACCCTTCTTCAGACTGAAGAAGTCTGAAGACTGAAGAAGGGTCTCGACCCGAAACGTCACCCATTCCTTTTCTCCTGAGATGCTGCCTGACCTGCTGAGTTACTCCAGCATGTGGTAAATGAGTAATATTCTTGGCAGAGATATCTAAAGCAACAAATTAATTGAGACAAGCTCATTTTATGTCTGCCCAACAGGAACATCTGAATGTGGTGAATGAGGACCCTGTGGATGTTCAATTCAATCCATCGGGATATCTAGTCTTAGCTGGGAAGGAGCAGAGTGATATAATGGTAGAAAACTACCGTGTTCAGAGGTGAGATATTTGAAAGCTACAGTCCCCTCCGTAATGTTTGGGACAAAGGCCAATCATTTATTTATTTGCCTCTGTACTCCACAATTTGAGATTTGTAATAGAAAAAATCACATGTGGTTAAAGTGCACATTGTCAGATTTTAATAAAGGTCATTTTTATACAATTTGGTTTCACCATGTAAAAATTACAGCAGTGTTTATACATAGTCCCCCCCCATTTCAGGGCACCATAATGTTTGGGACACAGCAATGTCATGTAAATGAAAGTGGTCATGTTTAGTATTTTGTTGCATATCCTTTGCAAGCAATGACTGCTTGAAGTCTGCGATTCATGGACATCACCAGTTGCTGGGTGTCTTCTCTAGTGATGCTCTGCCAGGCCTGTATTGTAGCCATCTTTTGCTTATGCTTGTTTTGAGGGCTAGTCCCCTTCAGTTTTCTCTTCACCATATAAAAGGCATGCTTAATTGGGTTCAGATTAGGTGATTGACTTGGCCACTCAAGAATTGACCATTTTTTAGCTTTGAAAAACTCCTTTGTTGCTTTAGCAGTATGTTTGGGATCATTGTCTTGCTGTAGAATGAACTGCCGGCCAATGAGTTTTGAGACATTTGTTTGAACTTGAGCAGATACGAAGGGAAGCTAGCCAAGAATATAAAGGAGGATAGTAAAAGCTTCTTTAGGTATGTGAAGAGGAAAAAAATAGTTAAGACAAATGTGGGTCCCTTGAAGACAGAAACAGGTGAATTTATTATGGAGAACAAGGAAATGGCAGACGAGTACTTTGGATCTGTCCTCACTAAGGAAGACACAAACAATCTCCCAGATGTACTAGTGGCCAGAGGACCTAGGGTGACAGAGGAACTGAAGGAAATTCACATCAGGCAGGAAATGGTGTTGGGTAGACTGATTGGAGCTGAGGGCTGATAAATCCCCAGGGCCTGATGGTCTGCATCCCAGGGTACTTAAGGAGGTGGCTCTAGAAATTGTGGACGCACTGGTGATCATTTTCCAATGTTCTATAGATTCAGGATCAGTTCCTGTGGATTGGAGGGTAGCTAATATTATCCCACTTTTTAAGAAAGGAGGGGGAGAGGAAACAGGGAATTATAGACTAGTTAACATTGGTGGTGGGGAAGATGCTGGAGTCAATTATAAAAAGATGAAATAGCAGCACATTTGGAAAGCAGTAAGGAGTCAGCTTGGATTTAAGAAGGGGAAACCATGCTTGACTAATTTTCTGGAATTTTTTGAGGATGTAACTAGGAAAATGGACAAGGAATAGCTAATGGATGTAGTGTACTTGGACTTTCAGAAAGCCTTTGTTAAGGTCCCACATAGAAGATTAATGGGCAAAATTAGAACACATGGTAGGGTACTGACATGGATAGAAAATTGATTGGCAGGCTGGAAACAAAGAGCAGGGCTCTTTCAGAATGGCTTATAAATCAGTCACTGAAAGTAAGTATGCAGGTACAGCAGGCAGCGAAGAAAGCTAATGGCATGTTGGCCTTCATAACAAGAGGAGTTGAGTATAAGAGCAAAGAGGTCCTTCTGCAGTTGCACAGGGCCCTGGTGAGACCACACCTGGAGTATTGTGTGCAGTTTTGGTCTCCAAATTTGAGGAAGGACATTCTTGCTATTAAGGGAGTGCAGCGTAGGTTCATGAGGTTAATTCCCGGGATGGCTGGACTGTCATATGCTGAAAGAATGGAGCGACTGGGCTTGTGCACACTGGAATTTATAAGGATGAGAGGGGATCTTATTGAAACATATAAGATTATTAAGGGATTGGACACGCTAGAGGCAGGAAACATGTTCCCGATGTTGGGGGAGTGCAGAACCAGGGGCCACAGTTTAAGAATAAGTGGTAGGCCATTTAGAACGGAGATGAGGAAAAACTTTTTCAGTCAGAGAGTTGTGAATCTGTGGAATTCTCTGCCTCAGAAGGCAGTGGAGGCCGATTCTCTGGATGCTTTCAAGAGAGAATTAGATAGAGCTCTTAAAGATAGCGGAGTCAAGGGATATGGGGAGAAGGCAGGAACGGGGTACTGATTGTGAATGATCAGCCATGATCACAGTGAACGGCGGGTGCTGGCTCGAAGGACCGAATGGCCTCCTCCTGCACCTATTGTCTATTGACCCTTCCTCAGACTACCACTGTTAATATATTTATATGACCTTATTATGGTGAGCTTAGTTTAGAGATGCAGCATGGTAACATGCCCCTCTGCCTGCCAAATCCACACCTACCATCGATTACCTGTTCACACTAGTTTTGTTGTCCCATTTTCTCATCCACTTCCTACGCACTAGGGGCAATTTACAGAGGCCAATTAACCTATAAACCCGCAAGTCTTTGGGATGTAGGAGGAAATCAGGGCACCTAGAGGAAACCCACATGGTCACAGAAAGAACGTGCAAACTACACAGAAACGATGTCTCTGGTGCTATGAGCCACTGTGTGCCACAGTGCCGCCCAATGTAGATGTCGGCATTACCTTCAAATTTATGGGGGAATCTCCAATTTCAAAGTGAAAATGAATCAGCTGATAAGGTAAATATGAAGATAGGGCTGATGTAACGCTTACTGCTTTCAGGGATGAGGGAGCAGCAGTCACCCTCCTTACACCACAGCAGTTACAGAGGAAGTTCCCGTGGATCAACACAGAAGGCGTTGCTTTAGCTTCGTACGGTGAGTCCACCATGGAGAGTAACCAGCTGCATGAAAATTATATTTAATTCCAAGAAATTTCTTTTCACAATGGCGCAGCAGTAGAGTTGCTTCCTTGAGCTCCAGAGACCAGGGTTCAATCCTGACTATGGGTGCTGTCTGTACAGAGTCTGCATGTTCTCCCTATGACCGTGTGGTCTTCTCCAGGTGCTCTGGTTTCCTTTCACACTCCAAAGACGTATAGATTTGTAGGTTAATTGGCTTTGGTGATTTTTTTAAAATTGTCCCTAGTGTGTAGGATAATGCTAGCGTGATCGCTAGTCGGCACGGACTCAGTGGGCCAAAGGGCCTGTTTCCGCACTGAATCTCTAAAGCCTAAAGACTGTTTATAACTTTGTAAAACATCATTGTATTTTAGTAAGCATTTGTTAAAATAACCGAACCGTAGTCAAGTGCCAGAATAACTACGTGCAACATATAACACCGACCATTCTACCCCCCAAGATTAAAGCAAGGTATAGTTAGAAAGCTATAGTTTTTCCATTCAGTTCAGTAGCCAACCAATTGAATTTCTGGAATGATGTTAGTGTTGAGTCGGGGAAATTTTTACCTAGTGGCCTTAGAACCAAGAATGAGGATGGGTCTACTGAAAAACAAAACCTGTGTCTGGCAGAGAGGAGTGGGGGAATCAATGTCGAACAGCAACAGAGGGGGTCTGGGTTAAACGCCAAAGATGTCACAATAAATAGTTTATTTTAATGGTTTAATGTTGGCAAACAGCCTGAGGATCTTCACAGGGGTATTAACAAATGTGACACAAAAGCCATTAAACGTACATTATGAGACATGGTCAAAGCCTTACCAACTATTTGGCTGTAAGACATGCCTAAAAAAAGAGGAAGATAAGTAAATGACAGAAATGTCAGAGGCGAAGGCAAGACTCCCAATACCAAGGTGATTTCGGTTTGGGAATGATGAGGAGATAGATAGCTCAGAATTGTAGAAAATGAAAATGGAGAAAAATGGAGTAAGACTGGAAAATTTTTAAATAAGGTTGAATTTCAAGGCATTATACAATTTGCAGTCACGAATGTCATCAACCTTGGATAAATCTTAAATCCATTACGACCAGTTTGTTATATTAGTAAACTATTGGGAATGTGGATTTTAAGGTTGGAAATGATCCCAGAAGCAGCGGGGAGGTTCTTCATGTTCCTCACCAGTGATAGAACAAAAAAATAATGCATACTTGCTTCCCAATTCCCAGTATGTGCAGGGAAAAAAATGCAGATGCTGGTTTATATCGAAGGTAGACACAAAATGCTGGAGTAACTCAGCGGCTCAGGCAGCATCTCGGGAGAGAAGGAATGGGTGATGTTTCGGGTCGCTGCAGTGAATTGAATGTGCAAACTTATCGGAGCTTGACTGCACGTTGTTGATCTTCTTGTGATCTGTGGTGTAGGTTTGGAGAACGAAGGCTGGTTCGATCCGTGGCTCCTTCTGAATGCATTTCGTAGGAAGGCCATCTCAATGGGCGTGTATCCGTGCCATGGAGAGGTGGTGGGTAAGAACATTTAACTAACAGCATAAGTAACGGCAGGAATCACCCATTTGGCCTTTAAACCTGCTTTGTCATTCTTCATGCCTGAATTTCTACTTCAGTGCCACTTTCCAGCACTCTCCACTCCAGGAGCCCCCACAGCTTCCTGGAGTGGAGAATTCCAAGGGTTCATCACCTTCTGCATGAAGACATTTCATCTAGTGGTCCTAAATAGAACAGGGAAAAGTACAGCCCAGGAACAGGCCCTTTGTCCCGCAATGTCTATGCCTAACATGATGCAAGGATCAACTAATCACTGTCTGCTCGTGATCCATATCACTCCATTCCCTGCATATCCATGTGCCTATCTAAAAGCCTCTTCAACACCAATATCGTATCTGTCCTCATCACCACCCCTGGCAGCCACCACCTTCTGTGTTTTTATAAAAACACATCCTGCCATCTCCATTAAACTCCTTAAATAGCCTTCTCCTTATCCTGAAAATTGTCCCTTGGTTGCTCAGTCAGGGGAAGTATCCTTCTTCCATCCAGCCTGTTAAGCCTATATGCAGCAGATATCTAACCAGTTTGAATTTGCAGCTCCTTACAGAATTTATGTGGTGTCTTCCTCAGCACCCAACTGTTGTGAAGTACAGCCACGGAAATACTACTAACATCTGAGACACAAATATCATGCATCCATACGAGGTGTGGTCATCTTACCATCTCCTTACCACAAATAGTAAACCCAGGAACACTTTGGTCCCACCTTTTTTTACTGCTTACATCATGCTGCATAAATAGCATTTGGCACTGGGCGATGTATTGTCAACAAAGTACTTGAGGGATGGCTGCTTTTCACTTGAAACAAGTGAGCAATCCCTGACTGCTTTCAGCCTTTCCATTTGATGATGCCACTAGAGTTTTGGCAAAGTACTGGAAGCTCAGCCTGGGATGAGAAATACATCTAATGCTCCTTCCCCCTTGCTCATGCAGATCACTTATTTAAAGTTTGTTTGATCATATTTGGTCAGCTCTCACTCTTGCTGTCCATTCACAAGCATGCTAGCAGTTAGTTAAAGCTAGTTAGTTAAGTCTGAAGTTAATAGACTTAAAGCAGTTGTTTAAAGCCTGTTGAAGTCAGCAGACTTTGGGGCAGTACAGTGACGCAGCGGAAGACTTGCTGTCTTACGGCGCCAGACACCCGGGTTCAATCCTGACCACAGATGCTGTCTGTACGGACTTCTCCCTATGACCGCATGAGCTTTCTCCAGGTGCTCTGGCTACCTCCAACACTCCAAAGATGTACAGGTTTGTAGGTTAATTGGCTTCGGTAAAATTGTAAATTGTCCCTAGCGTGTAGGATAGTGGTAGTGTACGGGGTGATCGCTGGTTGGTGCAGACTCAGTGGGCCGAAGGGCCTGTTTCCGTGCTGTATCTCTAAAGTTCTAAGTCTGAAGAAAGAGCAGACTGGTTTTCTATTCATTTTGTTTTTTTAATTATTAACTCTTGTTGGGATAAGGTTTCAATACACCTTAGCTATTCAAATGTGAAAAGTTAACCTTGAGTAATATTTGTTCTTGGGGATGTTTGATCTAAATATTTATTTTCGTTGGACATTGATGCACATTTACTTTTAGTGTTTAGAGCCACAATATTAATTCCTCTCCCCCGCTCCTGGACATTGATGTTGATTGTAGCACCTCAGCTGCTACCCCGCCTGTTGGGCTGTCAGCATCTTCTTCATCTTCTTAAGCCCTTGGCTCCTCTAGGGAGCATAGGCCATTGACAAATGTCCTCCACCTCACTCGTTGTTGGGGCTGTTAGCATATCATTGTTCAAAAATCTTGTGATCATATTAAATTGCTTGTTACTGTAACTCGGTTAATCCAGGATGTGCTATTATCTCTTTGGTTCTGTCTCAAAAACAAACTAGCTACAAAGGTCAGGAAAGTTGGGTAAACTATCAATGTTTTGTTTAATACCTCATTGGTAACTGCAAACTATTGGAGTGATTTTTGTCGGCGAAGGTCAGTCGGAGAATTTAATATAGGTGGCAACATTACACAATCAATGCAGAAAATAGCAAATTTAGAAATGGGGCACACAGAGTTAGCAACAAAGCCTCTGCGTAGGAAAAGGAAAGTTACGCAGAATCCATGAACATGGAGCAAACAAAAGGAAAAGTAAAATTTCAGTCCATGATACATTTTGAAGTAAAATTGCCAAGATTTTCCTTGGACAATTTCACCAACTGAATGTGTACTGCCCCCACATTGGCATTTTCATTTGGTACCTAAAGCACTTTGGATTTTGTATCGCTACTCCATCTCTCCTCTATAAAAGTGAATGCACTTGATTGATGATAAACAAATAACTTTCCCAGCAAACTCAATATAGTACAGATGAGCTGGTCGTTAAATACAGTGTCCTATCATGCTCTGGCTGATATATAGAGTATTCTTAACCCTTTTCTAGCCCTAAACATCCCATAATGTTCTTTCCCTTTACTAATCTCCTAAATGATTGTATTATGCACAATCCTACAGTCTCTAAGCAGTTATGGGCAATCCCCCCGTGGTGCTGACATGGTGTTGAGGTGGAAGATCAGACGTGATCTTGATTAATGCTGGAATAGGCCTCGTTGAATGGTCCACTCCATCTCCTATTCCCTGTGGAAATTTGCCATCTATTCATTTTTTTCTTTTTGCCGCCTATTCTTTTTTTTTTTGCAAATGAAAATGACCATAAAAGCTGTCAATAACACCTAGTTGCTTCACAATTGTCCTACTATATCTAATGTAGGATACATGCAACGCAAGACCATGTAATAAACTTTAAATAACCTCATACCAGTATACAATTACCGATTCCTCAGTTACTTCTATCTCCCAGTTATAAGGTGCAAGGCAAATTGTAGATATTTTTCTCTGAGATACAAATTGCCTTTGCAGATCATTGTCTAACAACATTTAACTATTAACAAAATACGTGCGGCAGAGATATTATATAACCACACATTGCATTACTTTGTTAAAGCAAGTGAATAGGACCATCAAAGGCATTCAACCAAAATTTAAGACTTATAAGGAAATAGTAACCTCTATTTTATAGAAGACACTTGGGGACACTTGATCATGTGCACCTGTAAGAGTGTGTAAGTTAAGTACAATTTGGAGGCAGTTGGGGAAAGCTGGGGACAAAGCTAGTTTTGAACAAAAGTGCTAATCCTCAGCAATTCACAGAAAAAGTCATGTTTTTGTGGGAGGTGTCTGAAGGAAGCATCTATCTTTACAATTTTGTGGAGAGGTCAGGAGCTATGCAGTCGACTTTGGAGTGTATGTGCAGAGATCCTCAAAGCTAAAATGACATTGGAAATGCTTTCCTTTGTTAGCCGAGGCATAGAATAGGATTTATGCTAGAACTCTGTACAAGTTTGATCACTGCTTGAATAATTCATTGAAAATGAAACACATGAATTGACAAGATTATAATCAGGACTGAAAAAATGTAGTTAAGTGGAAAGATTAGGTATGCTAGGTGTACCTTTTACAGTAGATTAAAGAGGCCAAGGGGAGACTAAAACTGAGCTTAATAAAATCGAGGGGCCTAGCTAGATGCAGTAACCAGGAATAAGCTATTACCCTTGAGGGAATGAACCCTTTCCTGTTTCCTCCATTGCTCAAAGACCAGGGGCTCAGATTTAAAGGAATTGAGAAAAAAAATTTGGAGGCAAAATAGTTTCCTTGAGGGAGTGACGGAGGTTTGGTACACACTGTAGACAGAGGTAGAGACAGAAGATCTCTTCAACTTTACACAATACTTCGATGTGTATGTGAAGAACCCTGGCCCTTACATCCACAAACCTGATGCTGGAGATGGAATGAGCTGGGGGGATAATTTGGGCTGACATGGGCAAGAAGGCTGAATGGCCACTATGTTGTAAATTCTCGGTGATTACATTGGTTATAATACAATTGTTCTCAATGTGGCCATTGATAATCTATGGTTCTGAGGGGGAAAAGCATTTTTTTCACGTTCTCTTGCTATTTTGTTTTGTAATTTGTAATACATATTTACAGTCAAATCAAATCTGCCTACTAGTTGAAATTTATTTTTAACTTTAAAGTCTAGTTTAGAGATACAGCATGGAAATAAGCCCTTAGGCCCATCAAGTCCACGCTGACCATCGATCATCTGTTCTCATTAGTTATATGTTATCTGACTTTCCCATTCACTCCCAGTACACAATAGACAATAGGTGCAGGAGGAGGCCATTCGGCCCTTCGAGCCAGCACCGCCATTCAATGTGATCATGGCTGATCATTCTCAATCAGTACCCCGTTCCTGCCTTCTTCCCATACCCCCTGACTCCGCTATCCTTAAGAGCTCTATCCAGCTCTCTCTTGAATGCATTCAGAGAATTGGCCTCCACTGCCTTCTGAGGCAGAGAATTCCACAGATTCACAACTCTCTGACTGAAAACGTTTTTCCTCATCTCAGTTCTAAATGGCCTACCCCTTATTCTTAAACTGTGGCCCCTGGTTCTGGACTCCCCCAACATTGGGAACATGTTTCCTGCCTCTAACGTGTCCAACCCCTTAATAATCTTATACTTTTCGATAAGATCTCCTCTCATCCTTCTAAATTCCAGTGCAGACAAGCCTAGTCGCTCCAGTCTTTCAACATATGATAGTCCCGCCATTCCGGGAATTAACCTAGTAAACCTACGCAGCACGCCCTCAATAACAAGAATATCCTTCCTCAAATTTGGAGACCAAAACTGCTTACAGTACTCCAGGTGCAGTCTCACTAGGGCCCTGTACAACTGCAGAAGGACCTCTTTGCTCCTATACTCAACTCCTCTTGTTATGAAGGCCAACATTCCATTGGCTTTCGTCACTGCCTGCTGTACCTGCATGCTTCCTTTCAGTGACTGATGCACTAGGACACCCAGATCTCGTTGTACGTCTCCTGTTCCTAACTTGACACCATTCAGATAATACTCTGCCTTCCTATTCTTACCACCAAAGTGGATAACCTCACACTTATCCACATTAAACTGCATCTGCCATGCATCCGCCCACCCACACAACCTGTCCAAGTCACCCTGCAACCTCATAGCATCTTCCCCATAGTTCACACTACCACCCACACTACCACACTACCACCCACAGAATAGCAAATTGCTGACAAATGTCTGTATTTTTACCAGTTTGCTTTAAGCATGACTGATTGAACGGACCAGTGGGAACCATTTTTGTGTTTAGGAAACTGCCCTTAAAATAGTGGCTTGTTTTTCTTTCCCGTTGTTGTGGGAAGACTGTAGAGTCTTTTGTTTTGGTGAGGTGCTGCTACATAAGTTGACAAATGAATTTTTAAAAAATTTTCCACATGCTGCTAGGTTTTCAACATTCCACCAGAGAGATGGAGACGGATGAAGGCACTACAGTTTCGCTGAAAAGAATTCACCACGCCATTGTACGAGAAGTATTTTTATACTTTCTCACTGTTTCCACCTGGTTCCTTCTATCATAAAGCACTTTTTATAGAAACTAAAGTAACTCGTTTAGTCCTTTGAAGCAGTCCTTTTAACCTTTCTGTTAGATCGTCACTGTTCTGTGTTTTAACACCACTTTACCTCCAAAAAACATTTCAGTAATAAATACATCAATATTTGAAACATTCAGCAGGTCATGGAGCGTCTTTGGAAAGAGAAACAAAAGTGATGTGTTGGGTCAATAGCCATTCATTGATGCCAGTTTGAAGTTTTCAGTTGACGTGATATTGACTCTGTTCAAAGGAAGCATCTACCTGTTTTTTACTTTCCTGACTATCTTATTTTACCCCCTTCCCACCAAAGGGAATAATGTTCTCTGCCTACCTCATCTAACACCATAGTTAGTTAACTAGTTAGTTAATTAGTTGAGAGTGAGGCCCAACGCAAATTGGAGGAACAGCATCTCATATTTCGTTTGGGCAGCTTACACCCCAGCGGTATGAACACCATTACTGATTTCATCACTTCTGGCTGTCTGCTTTCCACAGCCTCCAACCTTATCGTTTCCCAGCCCCGCACAGCCCGTTTTTACCTTCACCCCAAAATCCATAATCCTTGCTCCCCCTCCCCCTAGTCACAACAGAGACAGAGTGCCCCTAGTCCTTACCTTCCACCCCATCAGCCGTCGCATACAACACATATTCCTCTGAAATTTCGGCCATCTCCAACGAGATCCTACCACTATGCACATTTTCCCATCTCCACCCCTTTCCGCCATCCACAGACCGTTCCCTCCGCAAGTCCCTGCAAGCATTTATTACCCAACCCTAATTGTTCTTGAGAAGATAATGGTGAGCTACCTTCTTTCAGCCTAGATGGAGTAAATGAGAAGGAGCCATCTCAGAGGTCATAATGCAGGAGTTTGAGGGCAGATGAGGGTAGCTTTTGTCACCCTGAGCAACTGGGGTATAAAACCTACTGCCCGAGAGGGTGGTGGCAGTGGAAACATTCATATTTAAGATGTACTTGAACATCAGTGACCTGCTGGGCCATTAGCCTGATGCTGGGGCAATAGGCTAGATGGACCTGGACACAATGGACCAACTTGCCTCGTCCTGTGTAGTACATTTTCCTCGATCTTAAGCAGAGCAGGGTGAACTGACCCACTCTTCCTCATCTCTCATTCTTGTCATAAATGCTGATTCAGCAACCATTCATGGAGGTGGGCATTTCCTTTCTTTACATTGAATTTGCCCTAAACCATTCCCGGAAAGGAGAACGAATTCTCCTTTCTGCTGAGAGGGGAACACCGGTAACTGAGAAACAAGATCTGCAGATGCTGGAATTCGCTGAGAAGAGATTCTGATCTCTGGACCTGTCTGTGTGGAGTTTGCACGTTCTCCCTGTTTCCTCCAGATGCTCCGGTTTCCTCACACGTTCCATGTTTATGCGGGTTATGCGGATTAATTGGCTTCTGTAAATCGTCCCGAGCATGTAGGGAGCGGTGGTTAACATAGAACTAGTCTGATCAATGGTCAGTGTGGGCCGAATGGCCTGGTTCCATGCTGTTTCGATCAATGCTCTGTCAATGAAAATGGTGAAGGTTTCCGGTTGAAGGCCTTCCATCGGGCTTGACAGTTTAAGTGATGATTTGCATCAATTGTTGACCTTTGCCTTACTTTCTGGTTGACAGGTACAGATGCCAAACAGCGCCGAGTACCAGCCAGTGAAATGTGCATTGCTGGTTAATGCAGCTGGAGCATGGTCAAGCAAAGTAGCAGAGATGATCGGGATTGGTGATGGACCTGAAGGCACTTTGGAGGGTACAAAACTCCCTGTCGAACCCAGAAAAAGGTGAGCAATGGTGGCAGCTACGTGACAAAGTAGAGAGCTGAATCATAAGGCACCTAGAGTCTGTAGGGAAGCAAACAATAGGTCATTTTCCTTGACAAAATGAAATTGCAACATTGGTTATAACTGAAGTTCATTTGGTGTAGAAACAAGGAACTGCAGATGCTGGTTTATACCAAAGATAAGACTCAAAATGCTGGAGTAACTCAGCAGGTCAGCAGCATCTCTGGAGAAAAAGGATGGGTGACATATTGTACCCGTGTCCACAGTGTGGTACATCAGTGCCCGGTCTCCAGTTGCCTGCTCCCTCTTGCCACTGATCAACACCTCTTTCTGTCAAGTCTGAGTTTGAGTCTGAAGAAGGGTCCTGCCCGAAACGTCACCTATCCTTTTTCACCAGAGATGCTGCCTAACCCGCGGAGTTACTCCAGCACTTTGTGTTTATTTGGTGAAACCTGGTGGACTACTCCATTTAAGGTCATGCATGAAGCAAATTGAATACCCCTGTTATAATGGTCTGAGGTTTGCTTCAATGGAACAGACTTGGACAGGGTCTCCCCCTCCCTGAGATTTGTTGATGTAGGCACAGAGAAAAGCTGATTTATGAAGGCGTGAGAAGAAATCCTTGGGAAACCAACAAGCCATCATCAGGCTGCAATTGACATTAGTGCAGTCAATGGATTCCTGTCTGATGAAGGTGTCGTAATGAAGACCAATCCTGTTTTCACCTTAGTGACCAGCAAGAGTTGTTGGTCACAAAATGCGAGAGTAACTCAGCGTGTCAGGTAGCATCTCTGGTGAACATGGATGGCCAGGCTCTCCAGAGATGTTATTCGACTTGCCAAGTTACTCCAGCACTGTGTATTTTTTTTAATAAACCAGCATCTGCAATTCTTTGTGTCTACAAGAGTTGATATTCAACAGCTGACAGCAGGATCTCTGGCATATCTCCCTTTGACAGCTCAATAATGAAAAGTCAATTGCAACAACCATACGGCTGTTGTCGTTGAGATTAGTTCATTTAACTTGGACTCTGCGTGATGCTGTGATCTTCAATAATATGTTGTCATCATTATCGCAGTGATTTATTGTTTATGAGGTTATTAGGCCGATTTCAAAAAATCTTTAATTCCCTCCCCCTTCTGCAGATATGTTTATGTCTTCCACTGTCCAGATGGTCCAGGATTGGATTGTCCAATGTGTATTGACACCACTGGAGCGTACTTCCGTCGAGAAGGCTTGGGTGGAAACTATCTGGGAGGACTGTCGCCGGCTGAGGTAAGCACTGCCTGGTCTTTGAGTTGTGTGTTGAGTCTGTCCCGGAAGCCTGTGAACAATACTTTTTTCTCCATCTTGGGTTTCTTTCTTGGTTCCTCTTACACCCGGCTGCCTCTATGTTTCCATGGTGGTGTACAATCATTCCACTTGATGCAACTCGGCATTTCCTCGCCTACCTCCAAGCCCTCCATTCTGCACAGAAGCAAACCATTGTATCCCAGAGGCCGGTCGATTCCCCTTGAAAGAGCATGTCCCTCACCCCTGGTCCTTATTTAGTTTTAGTTCTTAGTTTTAGAGATACAGCGTGGAAACAGGCGCTTCGGTCCACCGAGACCGCGCCGACCAGCGATCCCAGCACACTAACGCTATCCTACACACCCTAGGGACAAGTTACAATTCTACCAAGCCAATTAAACTACAAACCTGTACGTCTTTGGAGTGTGGGTGGAAACCAGAGATTCCAGAGAATACCCACACAGGTCACGGGAAGAACATACAAACTCCGTACAGACAAGCATCCGTAGTCAGGATCGAACCCGGGTCTCTGGGACCACAAGGCAGCAACTCTACCGTGTCGCCATCGTGTATCCCGTGGGGGATCCCGGCAGGTTTTTCTTATCGAGCATTTTTGAAGTTGCTAAGCACCAGCTGAACAATCAGCAACCTTCACTTAATTATCTGGTACAGCATGCTATTTGGCATACCTCAGCAGCTACCTAGCAGACCAAGAAAGGGGCAACAAAGGGCCATCATTACCTCGCATCACCCTTTCAAGCAATTTATTCATTTGATTTAGTCTTAGAGATACAGCGTGGAAACAGGCCCATCAGCCCACCGAGTCCACGCCGACCAGTGATCCCCACACATTAACACTATCCTACACACACTAGGGACAATTTTTACATTTACCAAGTCAATTAACCTACATACCTGTACGTCTTTGGAGTGTGGGAGAAAACCAAAGATCTTGGAGAAAACCCACGTGGTCACTGGGAGAACGTACAAACTCCGTACAGACAGCGCCCGTAAATGTCTTTAACGTTTAGGAGCTGTGTTTAAATGTGCATGTTGGAAGCTTTGGCATTTCAGTCCCTCGTCTCTCTGACTTTTGCAACAAAATTAAATTTGCCTTTTATTGTCACAAAGTTTACAGGACAAAGCCTGGGGTTGAAATGGAAACTTGAGGAAGGATATTCTTGCTATTGAGGAAGGATATTCTTGCTATTGAGGCCGTGCAGCATAGGTTTACCAGGTTAATTCTCAGAATGGCGGGACTGTCGTATGTTGAAAGACTGGAGCGACTAGGCTTGTATACACTGGAATTTAGAAGGATGAGAGGGGATCTTATTGAAACATATAAGGGATAGACGAAGGGATTAAAAGTACCATTAGCAAATTTGCAGATGATACTAAGTTGGGGGGTAGTGTGAATTGTGAGGAAGATGCAATAAGGCTGCAGGGTGACTTGGACAGGTTGTGTGAGTGGGCGGATACATGGCAGATGCAGTTTAATGTAGATAAGTGTGAGGTTATTCACTTTGGAAGTAAGAATAGAAAGGCAGATTATTATCTGAATGGTGTCAAGTTAGGAGGAGGGGGAGTTCAACGAGATCTGGGTGTCCTAGTGCATCAGTCAATGAAAGGAAGCATGCAGGTTCAGCAGGCAGTGAAGAAAGCCAATGGAATGTTGGCCTTCGTAACAAGAGGAGTTGAGTATAGGAGCAAAGAGGTCCTTCTACAGTTGTACCGGGCCCTGGTGAGACCGCACCTGGAGTACTGTGTGCAGTTTTGGTCTCCAAATATGGAGGGCGTGCAGCGTAGGTTCACTAGATTAATTCCCGGAATGGCGGGACTGTCGTATGTTGAAAGGCTGGAGCGATTGGGCTTGTATACACTGGAATTTAGAAGGATGAGGGGGGATCTTATTGAAACATATAAGATAATTAGGGGATTGGACACATTAGAGGCAGATAACATGTTCCCAATGTTGGGGGAGTCCAGAACAAGGGGCCACAGTTTGAGAATAAGGGGTAGGCCATTTAGAACGGAGATGAGGAAGAACTTTTTCAGTCAGAGGGTGGTGAAGGTGTGGAATTCTCTGCCTCAGAAGGCAGTGGAGGCCAGTTCGTTGGATGCTTTCAAGAGAGAGCTGGATAGAGCTCTTAAGGATAGCGGAGTGAGGGGGTATGGGGAGAAGGCAGGAACGGGGTACTGATTGATAGTGATCAGCCATGATCGCATTGAATGGCGGTGCTGGCTCGAAGGGCTGAATGGCCTACTCCTGCACCTATTGTCTATTGTCTATTGTCTATTAAGGGGTTGGACACGTTAGAGGCAGGAAACATGTTCCCAATATTGGGGGAGTCCAGAACCAGGGGCCACAGTTTTAGAATAAGGGGTAGGCCATTTAGAACGGAGATGAGGAAAAACCTTTTCAGTCAGAGAGTTGTAAATCTGTGGAATTCTCTGCCACAGAAGGCATTGGGGGCCAATTATCATATCATATAATATATATACAGCCGGAAACAGGCCTTTTCGGCCCACCAAGTCCGTGCCGCCCAGCGATCCCCGTACATTAACACTATCCTACACCCACTAGGGACAATTTTTACATTTACCCAGCCAATTAACCTACATACCTGTACGTCTTTGGAGTGTGGGAGGAAACTGAAGATCTCGGAGAAAACCCACGCAGGTCACGGGGAGAACGTACAAACTCCTTACAGTGCAGCACTCGTAGTCAGGATCGAAACTGAGTCTCCGGCGCTGCATTCGCTGTAAAGCAGCAACTCTACCGCTGCGCTACCGTGCCGCCCTGAAAGCTTTCAAGAGAGAGCTAGATAGAGCTCTTAAGGATAGCGGAGTCAGGGGGTATGGGGAGAAGGCAGGAACGGGGTACTGATTGAGAATGATCAGCCATGATCACATTGAATGGTGGTGCCGGCTCGAAGGGCCGAATGGCCTACTCCTGCACCTATTGTCTATTGAAAAACCGATCAGCCATTATCGAATGGCAGAGCAGATTAGATGGACCGAATGGCCAAATTCAGCTCTTATGACATATGGTCTTATCTTATCACTGAATGAAACAGCTTTTGCTGAACACGTATACATCTCTCTTTCTCTCAGTAACTCCAGTTCCTGGCTCTTTTAGGAAGAGGAGCCAGACTCCAGTAATCTGGAAGTGGACTATGAATATTTCCATGAGCAGATGTGGCCCAAACTGGCTCAGAGAGTGCCTGCCTTCGAGTCCCTTAAGGTAAGTTATCTTAATCTATTAAGAATATTGATGCTGCTTCATCCATCTGTCTCCAGAAGCATTCTAGGTTTTCGGATGGGTTCTGAGGCTGTCCTTTGTACGTCACTCCTCTGACTATTTATTACAAGAAGCCCACTGAACCGCTGATGCTCGGCAAATAACTTAGTAGAAGGATTATTGCATGTGAAATCGAGTTTATTGTTATAAGCACAAGTATGGTGAGGTACAGATACAATGAAAATTTTGTTAGCAGCAGCATCACAGATACATAGACTCCGACAACACAAACATAAATCACAGTCATTTGGCAAGGCAGTGAAAGGAGAAAGACTCCAAAATAAAAACAAGACATTGGTGCAAAACAAATTCAGAAAACAAGTGTGAGGTACTGCAAGAAGTGGTCCACAGTGTTTTGTTGTTGAGGTAAGATTAGGATTGTGCAGGTTGGTTCAAGAACTGATAGTTGTGGAAAATAGCTGTTCCTGAACTGATGGTGTGGGACTTCAGGCTCTTGCCCGATAGTAGCAGTGAGAAGAGGGCATGGCCTGGATAGAAGGGATTCTTGGTGATAGATGCTGCCTTTTTGCAGCAGCGCCTCATGTAGTTACTCTCAATGGTAGTGGGGACAGTGCCCATGATGGGCTGGGCTGAGGTCATCGTGTTGCATCCTCACACACCACCTCTGCCTATGTTATGGGGGTCAGGGAGTAGTAATCTGGATCACAACTGGGCATTAAAACCAGTTTCATGGGTTTATAATGAGATGGGTAACATTTTTCATACAGAGGGTAGTGGGCGTATGAAACAAGCAGCCAGATGAGGTAGACACAAAATGCTGGAGTATATCACCAAGGCAGGCAGCATCTGGATAGAAGGAATGTGTAACGTTTCGGTACGAGACCCTTCTTCAGACCTGAAACGTTACTTATTCCATCCAGTCTGAAGAAGGGTCTCGACCCGAAATGTTACCCATTCCTTCTATCCAGAAACGTTGCCTGTCCCACTGAGTTACTCCAGCATTTTGTGTCTATCTTCGGTGTAAACCAGCGTCTGCAGTTCCTTCCTGCACATTTCGTCTGCCAGAGGAGGTAGTTGAGGCAGGTACTCCTACTCTTCCTATAAAAGAATTTACAAGACACTCGGACTGATACATGGATAGTAACGGTTTCACGGGATATGGGACAAATGTAGATAGGGTGCGGAAGTGCTTGTTTGCGTACAGTATGACTGATAACTGCTCGTTTATATTTTCTCCTCTGTCCTCTCCCTAAAGAACCGTAAAATGTTAGCTCTTTGGTTAAACATTTGTTCGCTCCCAACAATTTCTTTGAGGATGTGTATATTTGCAGATGATCCTTGCTCCAGAGATGGTTTTTGTCATTCTACTCTACTGCCTTTCTCTTCTCAGTTGAAAAGTGCCTGGGCGGGATACTATGATTACAACACCTTTGACCAGAACGCGGTCATTGGTATTCACCAACTGGTCACCAACATGTTTTTTGCAACTGGCTTCAGTGGCCACGGCCTGCAGCAGTCGCCGGCTGTGGGTAGAGCTGTGGCTGAGCTCATTCTGGATGGAAGATTCAAAACCCTTGACCTCAGTGCATTTGACTTCATTCGATTCTACAAAGGCACCAAAGTACTGGAAAGAAATATTGTCTGATTTTGTGAAATTCAGTTCTGCTGTGGTGAGACTGCCTGAAAAATGCGCTTTATACGTGATGATCTTGCTGAAAATTCTTCATAAATCGATAAATGTTACCGATAATGTACCTTTGAAATATGGATGGTTGACGCTTTGGAACTGATATTATAATGAATTTCACAAGCTTTATTGTTTTACTAATTGAACACTAGTAGGAAAACATGGGCCATCTCCAGGCTTATTTAATAATTCATGAAATAAATCCATCCCCATATAGGACATGAAGTATGTAGAAACCTAAATGCTTTAAAAGGGGACGACTATAGGACAGAGGAACAGAATTAGGCTATTCGTCCCATCGAGTCTACTCCGTCATTCAGTCATGACTGATCTATTTTCCATCTCAATCCCATTCTCCTGCCTTCCCTCTGGATAGAAGGTAGGGGTGAGGTTTCTGGTCGAGACCCTTCTTCAGCTGAGAGTCGGGAGAGCGAGACACAGAGATAAGGAAGTGCAATATGTGACAACGAGACATCAAAGGGGATGGAGACCAAGGAGGATGTAGAATAGATCATTGTTAGCTAAGAAAGGTCAGTATGGGGATGTGAGTTAAAGTGTTACGGGCAATGATTTAGGGGAGCTATAACAAAGCAAGGAATTCAATGGTCGGAATATAGGTTTAAATTTATTATTGTCATGTGTACCGAGAAAAGCTTTGCTTTGCATGCTATCCAATCAGATCAGATAATATTGTACATGAATACAACCAAGTCAAACTCAAGTAGAAGAGGAAGATGCAAAGTTGCGGCTGATCGTTGGTCAGCACAGACATGGTGGGCCAAAGGGCCTGTTTCCATGCTGTACCTCTACGCGGTGCCACAATGGCACAGCAGAAGAGATTTAGATTTTAGATTTAGAGATACAGCGCATAAACAGGCCCTTCGGCCCACCAGGTCCGCGCCGCCCAGCGATCCCCACACACTAACACTATCCTACACCCACTAGGGACAATTTTTACATTTGCCCAGCCAATTAATGTACAAACCTGTACGTCTTTGGAGTGTGGGAGGAAACCGAAGATCTCAGAGAAAACCCACGCAGGTCACGGGGAGAACGTACAAATTCCGTACAGTACAGCACCCGTAGTCAGGATCGAACCTGAGTCTCTGGCGCTGCATTCGCTGTAAGGCAGCAACTATACCGCTGAGCCACCGTGCCGCTGCCTCACAGCGCTGGAGACCCAGGTTTGATCCTGACCACGGGTGCTGTCTGTACGGAGTTTGTATGTGACCGCGTGGGTTTTTTCTGGGTGCTCCGGTTTCTTCCCACATTCCAAAGACGTGCAGATTTGTAGGTTAATTAGCTTCTGTAAATTGTCCCTAGTGTGTGGGATAAAATATTGTCTGGGTGATTGTTGGTCGGCATGGATACGATGAGCCAAAGGCCCTGTTTTCATGCTGTATCTCTAAAGCTAAAATTAAAAATATATAGTTCTAAGCTTAGATAGACACAAAAAGCTGGAGTAACTCAGCGGGACAGGCAGCATCTCTGGAGAGAAGGAATGGGTGACATTTCAGGTGGAGACCCTTCTTCGTTTCTAAGCATTGTAGTGCACCAATTCCATACACAAAATCAGCAATGAGGTTGAGGTGAATCGATCAAACTGGCTTATGGTAAGACCATTGGAAACTATCTACATCTATAATATTCATAGGAAAATGAATAAATTAGGGTTCGAAATGCCTGGAGCCTCAGGAAACCTTTTTGGAAGTGCAAATAGAAGCTATTGAGTTCAGTACTTTTGCTAACCAATACGAGTGACTACACTAGATGCCACAAGCAAGCAGGACTGGTTTGTTCACAAGTGACATTTTATGTGCATTTGCGATTAGCCTGTTTCAACAATGTAACGCAGGTTCTGGATGTGTAATTTCCCATCTGATTGTAAAAGTGTAACTTCATTGAATCTGCCTTCACTCCTGAGAGTTGAAGCATAACCGTGAAGGTAGACACAAAATGCTGGAGTAACTCAGCGGGTCAGGCAGCATCTCGGGAGAGAAGGAATAGGTGACGTTTCGGGTCGAGACCCTTCTTCAGACTGGTGTCGGGAGGGGGGGCGGGACAAAGAGACAAAGATAGAATGTAGTCGGAGACAGGAAGACTAGTTGGAGAACTGGGGAGGGGATAGAGAGGGGAGGCAGAGATTATCTGAAGTTAGGGAAGTCAATGTTCATACCGCTGGGGTGTAAACTACCCAAGCCAGATATGAGATGCTGTTCCACCAATTTGCGCTGGGCCACACTCTGAGAATGGAGGAGGCCCAGGGTAGAAAGGTCAGATTGGGAATAGGAGAGGGAGTTGAAGTGCTGAGCCATCAGGAGATCAGGTAGGTTAAGATGGACTGAGCGAAACGATCGCCGAGCCTGCGCTTGGTCTCGCCGATGTAGAGACCTTGAAATTGTATTTGACCACTTGCAATGTGAATTGCCCCTAGTGTGTAGAGAGTGGATGCAAAAGTGGGATAACATGGAACTAATATGAATGGGTGATTGATGGACAGTGTGGGCTCAGTGGGCCAAAGGCCCTGTTTCCATGCTGTATCTTTTAAACAATTAATCTTCAATTCAATCAATCAATTCTCATTCCCTTTTAAAAAGATGTGCACACGCACTGTAATCTACTAGGGTATAGATGAGCGCAGCAAAGTGTTCATCTCAATATCTTTTTATTCTCGCTGACACAGATGTGTCAGCCTTCTTGCATTGAAAAGCTCTGTTTCACAAACGACCAGACCTGATGGGGGACAGTGAACCAGGTGACTTTATGTGTCTCGACCCGAAACATCACCTATTCCTTTTCCTCAGAGATGCTGCCTGACATAGAAACATAGAAAGTAGGTGCAGGAGTAGGCTATTCGGCCCTTCGAGCCTGCACCGCCATTCAATATGATCATGGCTGATCATCCAACTCAGTATCCTGTATCTGCCTTCTCTCCATTCCCCCTGATCCCTTTAGCCACAAGGGCCACATCTAACTCCCTCTTAAATATAGCCAATGAACTGGCCTCAACTACCCTCTGTGGCAGAGAATTCCACAGATTCACCACTCTGTGTGAAAAAAAACGTTCTCATCTCGGTCCTAAATGACTTCCCCCTTATCCTTAAACTGTGACCCCTTGTTCTGGACTTCCCCAACATCGGGAACAATCTTCCTGCATCTAGCCTGTCCAACCCCTTAAGAATTTCGTAAGTTTCTGACCCACTGAGTTACTCCAGCCTTTTGTGTGTCTTTAGTTTAAACCGGCATCTACAGTTCCACCCTACACACAAACTTTTATTATACACCAGGTGGTTTATGGTTTCTGTAACTGACACTTAACTTTTTGCGAAAACTTAATGACTGGGAATCGACCCTTGATGAACAGTCCAGCCATCTGTCTGCAAATCTCCATGACTGCCACAGGTTCAACAAGCAGGCTGAGGGCACACTGCTTGGTTATCCCCTCATGGCCAATGTCCTGGGGTTGGGACAGATGTTTATTAATTAGTTTGCTATGTCAAACTTGTTTCAGATTCAAGTTATCCAGTCTTATTTCCACACGCATCAGAGCATTTTACTGGTTGGAGCAGCAATGTTTTCTAATGAAGATAGACTCAAAATGCTGGAGTAACTCAGTGGGACAGGCAACATCTCTGGATGGAAAGAATGGGTGATGTTTCGGGTCGAGACCCTTCTTCCAACTCGTCTTTTCACCCATTCCTTCTATCCACAGATGCTGCATGTCCCGCTGAGTAATTCCAGCATTTTGTGTCTCCGGTCTGCTGTTCCTTCCTACGGTGTTTTCTAGTGATTGGAAAGGCGAGGCAGTGGAGATGCATAGATTATCTGAGAAAAATTCAAACCCCTTGAGGACAAATTTGCCATAAGTTCCCCTTAGGACAAATTCATCACAGTGGGCCTTCCATCACAGTGAGGAGGTGACTGGAGGAGACTCACTGTGATGGATGTTTCTTTTTGTTTGATGGTGTGTGTGTGTTATTGCTTATTTTTATTGCTCTTATTGTTGGACTGTGGGTAATCTTTCATTTCACTGCACATTTATGTGTATGTGACAAATAAACTTGACTTGACTTGAATTTGCGCCTTCCCTGGCAACAAAATCTCACACAAGTAAAGTAGATTGTGAGAAAAATACCCTGGGGAGGGAAAGTGCTGTTCAAGATGCCATCTAGTGGCAGTGGATGATTTGTTGCTTCATCAATTTAATAATTAAAACCCAGGGGGAAAATTTGAGAGAAAATATGATTGTAAAATGCTGCTACATTTTTTAATTGTGACAGTTATTCACAGGGTGACATTGAACACTACTCCTGTATCAATAATGTGAAATTGCCATTTTTATAAATAGTGTTGGAATGTTACATAATCAGGGCACTTTGTATTCACTTGCAATAAAATCATAATGTTGTTTAAAATGTTTGCCTTTGATCCTTTATGTGTGTTGTATGCAAAAGCTCCCCATTCCATTGCCCTAAGCCAAACCATTCTCGGCTGTTTTATCAGTGAGCATGTGTTAGATGAAACTGAAATATTCACTTATAACATCATGTCTGGGTTCAGGCAAAGAAATTGATCATGCCTGTGGCCAGTAACATTGATTGATTGAAAGATACAGCATTTAAAACAGGCTCTTTGGCCCACCGAGTCCACACCAACCATCGATCACCCGTTCTATGATAACACTGGATAACACTAGTTCTGTTATCCCGCTCTTTCATCCACTCCTTGCACACTAGCGGCAATTTTGTAGAGGATAATTAACCTACAAGCCTACACGTCTTTGGGATGTAGTAGGAAGCCAGAGTGAGAACATGCAAACTCCACACGGACAGCACCTGAGATCAAGATAGAACCCAGGTCCTTGGCACTGTGAGGCAGCAGCTCAACCATCTGTGCCATTGTGGTGCCCTGAGGCATAGCCAAAATTAACGTGTGATCTGGATGGCACAATGCCACTCTCTTGGCAGAGTTCTCCGCTGACAATGTTCCAGGAGTATCACTGACCAAAAACTTAAGGAACAGCCGCATAGATTATAGTTGGGAGAGCAGGTCAAAGGATGGATATCCTACTTGATTCCTCAAATGCTTTCTACCATTGATGAGGCATGTCAAGAACGTGGTGGCACTCACGCACTGAGTTCAACTACAGAGAACCATTCAGAGTAAAAATGGCCACTCTCTGATACCCCATCCACTGCCCTTATGGAAAATGCTGTCAGAATAGACTGGGTGAATAACTGCAGAATATGTTCTCGAGGACACACTTGTGAGGGAGGAGGTTGTAGATTCCAATCTCATGCCACCCTCGAGCTGGGCTGGTATTTCAGATGTAGTGTTCAGGGAGCACTGTACTCTGATAGGTTGACATCAAGACAACATTTGGCTAACGGTGGCAGCAAAGAGCCTGTGGAAAATTACAACCAAATGGAACCACCAACTGACAGCTAGTGCAAAAGATGATTATAGTTGTGGGACCACAGAATGATACTGCAGATGTTCCTTTGGGTGGTCTTCAAGTTCCAAACTCCTTTAGCTGTTCTCCCGTAATCCACCTTCCATCATAAACCCAAATATAATGTATGAACAAGGAACTGTTGGTGCTGGTGTAAAAAAAAGACATAAAGTGCTGGAGTAGCTCAGCAGGTCAGGCAGCTTCTCCGGAGAAAATGGATAAGTGATGTTTCGGGCCAGGACCCTTCTTAATGGTTCCTATGATTGATTATTCAGCTCTGTTTGTACTTTATTGTGTGATAAAGCAATCTATTCCCCCATGCAACATCGACATTATCATCCAGGTAACATTTGGGTGGTGCAAGTGTTAGGAACAAGTCCCCACCGTCAGTAACAGAGGTTTCCCTCTGGGATGCCCATGGTTATGTCTTGGGAATATATCACAATTTCTTTATCACTGCAACTCTAACTCACGCAACTCCAGCAGCATTGTGGTGGCACCTTCAGCAGAAGCACTCCGCCGATCTAGGGTGTGCTCACCACCTTCCCAAGGGCTTTTAAGAATGAACAGTGAATGTTGACGTCATAAAATTTGTCGGAGAAAGTTCCTGTGTATTTTAAGCAGTTGTACAGGGCCCTAGTGAGACCGCACCTGGAGTACTGTGTGCAGTTTTGGTCTCCAAATTTGAGGAAGGATATTCTTGCTATTGAGGACGTGCAGCGTAGGTTTACTAGGTTAATTCCCGGAATGGCGGGACTGTCGTATGTTGAAAAACTGGAGCGACTAGGCTTGTATACACTGGAATTTAGAAGGATGAGAGGAGATCTTATCGAAACGTACAAGATTATTAAGGGGTTGGACACGTTAGAGGCAGGAAACATGTTCCCAATGTTGGGAGAGTCCAGAACAAGGGGCCACAGTTTAAGAATAAGGGGTAGGCCATTTAGAACTGAGATGAGGAAAAACTTTTTCAGTCAGAGAGTTGTAAATCTGTGGAATTCTCTGCCTCAGAAGGCAGTGGAGGCCAATTCTTTGAATGCTTTCAAGAGAGAGCTAGATAGAGCTCTTAAGGATAGCGGAGTCAGGAGGTATGGGGAGAAGGCAGAAACGGGGTACTGATTGAGAATGATCAGCCATGATCACATTGAATGGCGGTGCTGGCTCGAAGGGCCGAATGCCCTCCTCCTGCACCTATTGTCTATTGTCTATTAAGAGGAGTGATCAACTTCCTGACTGCTTGTAGCCTTGCTACCATCCACATCTTCAGCAAATGTTCTGGGCCAGCGACACTCCAGCCCCATAACAAACATGACAAAAAGCAGCTTCATTAGTATCCCATCAATTACTTTATCATCGTTGTAGGAAGTATTGGATCAATGGTACTCCCACGTTGAATAGCACATTCCTTTTTTTTCCCCAAAAGGAAAATAGGTTATCGTAGGAAAAAAATCCAGATTGATATTCTGTCTCCTTAAAGTTCCTACTTAGAGAAGGAGGCCATTCAGCTCATCAAGGTCATGCTAGGTCTCAGAACAGCCACCCTATTAGTCGCATTCCCTTTCTTATCTCACCGTATCTTGTTCTTTTTCACATCAAGGGTCAGTTGGCAGTGGCCAATTAACCTACCAAGGGATTTATTCACAAAATGCTGGAGTAACTCAGCAGGTCAGGCAGCATCTCAGGAGAGAAGGGATGGGTGACGTTTCGGGTCGAGACCCTTCTTCAGGCTGATGTCAGGGGGGCGGGACAAAGGAAGGATATAGGTGGAGACAGGAAAATAGAGGGACATCTGGGAAGTGGGAGGGGAAGAGAGGGACAGAGGAACTATCTAAAGTTGGAGATGTCGATGTTCATACCACTGGGCTGCAAGCTGCCCGGGCGAAATATGAGGTGCTGTTCCTCCAATTTCCGGTGGGACTCACTATGGCACTGGAGGAGGCCCATGACAGAAAGGTCAGACTGGGAATGGGAGGGGGAGTTGAAGTGTTCGGCCACCGGGAGATCAGTTTGGCCAACGCGGACCGAGCGCAGGTGTTGAGCGAAGCGATCGCCAAGCCTGAGTTTGGTTTCGCCGATGTAAATAGGTTGACATCTGGAGCAGCGGATGCAATAGATGAGGTTGGAGGAGGTGCAGGTGAACCTCTGTCTCACCTGGAAAGACTGTTTGGGTCCTTGGATGGAGTTGAGGGGGGAGGTAAAGGGACATCTCGTGCGGTTGCATCTCGTGTTGCATCTCGTGCGGTTGCAGGGGAAAGTGCCGGGGATGGGGTGGTTTGGGTAGGAAGGGACGAGTGGGAACCTACCAAGGGAAGTCTGTGGGAAGTGGGATGAAATCCACACAATCACTGTGTACAGAGAGAAGCTGGGGTCAGGATCGAACCCAAATCCACTGAAACTATGGGGCATCAAAATTAATAGCAGCACCGCCATGCTCTGTCGTTGATCCATGGTTAATTTACAGGCCAGATAAGAATCAATGGACAGGATTTTACAGGCAGCACTGCCAACACTCTTAACTTGAGAAATGAACCAAAACTTGTTTCGCATCCAGGCATTCTGCCCGTAGAGATCCCGGGAACCACTGAGGGCACACAGCATGGAAAGGTACAAGCCCCCCGCGGGGGTGATTTAACTAGTCTGCATCGCAGCTGAGAAAGCTGCCAAAGACCATTGCTTCACCACCACTGCAGCTAGAATAAGCAGAGGTAGATTAAATAGACAATAGGTGCAGGAGGAGGCCATTCGGCCCTTCGAGCCAGCACCGCCATTCAATGTGATCATGGCTGATCATTCTCAATCAGTACCCCGTTCCTGCCTTCTCCCCATACCCCCTGACTCCGCTATCCTTAAGAGCTCTATCTAGCTCTCTCTTGAATGCATTCAGAGAATTGGCCTCCACTGACTTCTGAGGCAGAGAATTCCACAGATTCACAACTCTCTGATTGAGAAAGTTTTTCCTCATCTCCGTTCTAAATGGCCTACCCCTTATTCTTAAACTGTGGCCCCTTGTTCTGGACTCCCCCAACATTGGGAACATGTAGGGAGAGGAAGGATGAGGCGCCAGGAAGAGAGGAGAAGGTGAATTTGAATTTTCAATAAAATTTTATTAGCCAAGTATGTATACACCCAAGGAATTTGCCTTGGTGCTTTGCTCGCAAGGATAAAAGCATGACAAACAGTCGACAATTAAAAATAAAATATAATTTAAACATGTGAAATTAAAGAACCAGAGTAAAAAGAGGCTACAGACTTTTGGCTGTTGAGCTGAGCTACTGCTCGTGGAAAGAGGCTGTTTTTATGTCTCGCTGTGGAGGCTAAGATTTAATAGGAACCTGAGGGCCAACTTTTTTTACACATAGGGTGGTAGGTAGATGGGCCGAGCTGCCAGAGGAGGTAGTTGAGGCAGGTACTATAACAATGTTTAAGAAACAATTATTCAGGTACGTGGATAGGATAGGTTTAGAGGGATAAATGCAAGCAGGTGGGACTAGTGTACATGGGGCATGTTGGTCGGCGGGGATAAGTTGGGCCAGAAGGCCTGTTTCCACAATCTATGACTCTACGAAAAGAAGGAATCAGGGTTGAGAAAGGGAAAGAAACCGAAAGGTGAAGATTTTTTGTTGTCAGTAGTCATATGATCAACAGATCCCCGTATGTTTAAATGCATTTCCATCTAATTTTCCTGATCTCGGCCCTTCAGACAAGACAAATGCCAAATAACCTCAGGGCAGTATTTGTCCCAGAGTCACTCGACAATACCACGACTAGGGCTCGACAAACACTGGCAGGCGATCACAAACCTCAGAAATAAATAAACATGCTTGGAACAATTCCTTCAGCAGCAACCTCTGAAATCTTCCTGTCAACATGAGCCTCACACACCCTGTCCATGAACCATGATTTATTTGCCTGCAGCAATATCACAGGCACATAGACTGACAACGTGCAAAAGTAAATTAAACATAAATTACACTAATTCTACAAGGCAGTGCAAAGAAAGATAAAACAATGCAAATAAAACAGGACATTAATGCATGACACAATTGGAGAACACGTCCATGGTAGTGGTCTGTAGTGTCCCGTTATTGTGGTAGGATTAGGGTTGTGCAGGTCGGGTCAAGAACTAATGGTTGCAGGAAAGTAGCTGTTCCTGAACCATGTCGGGCTTCTGTACCTCCTGCTTGATGGTAGCAGCGAGATGTGGGCACGGATGGTGGGGATCCCCAATGATGGATGCTGCCTTCTTGCGGTGGTACCTCATGTAGATGCTTTAGATGGAGAGGAGGGCTGTGCCCATGATGGCACCACTCTCTGCAGCATCTTCAATATGAATTGCAGACACTGCCAAACCCATGACGTGTAATGCCCTTCGACCCACCAAGTCCATGCCGACCATCGATCACCCTGCGTAAGTTTTTTCTGAGATCTTTGGTTCCCTCCCACACTCCAAAGACATACAGGTTTGCAGGTTAATTGGCTTGCTGTAAATATATAAATGTCCCCAGTGCGTATAGGGTGGTGTTAATGTGCTGGAATCGCTGGTCGGCGCGGACTTGATGGGCCTCAGGATCTATTTCCGCGCTGTATCTCTAACCTAAACTAAACCCATTCATACTAGCTCTCTGTTATCCCACTTTCTCAATCACTTCCTACACGAGGAACAATTTATAGAAGCCAATTAACCTACAAACCCGCACGTCTTTGGGAAACCCATTTGGTCACAGGGATAACGTGCAAACTCCACACAAACAGCACTGAAGGTCAGGATCCAACCCTGGTCTCTGGCGCTGTGAGGCAGCTGCGCCGCTATGCAGTCTACTGCCAAGAGCAAGAGAACATCACCACATGCAGGTACTCTTCCATATCCTACATCACCCATTCTGAAGAAGGATCCCTCCTTAGATACTGCCAGGCCTGCTGAGTTGCCCCAGCACTTTGTGTTTTTTTGCTTAAGATTCCAGGATCTGTAGTTCATTGTGTCTCCTACATCACCCTATTGGAGAAATTCCCCGCTGTTTAGATTCCCCGCTGTTTATTTTGGCTTTTTTATATAGAGGGACCGTGCGGCGCTCCGGTGAGCCCCGGCAGACTGCACCCCTGGAGATAGATGGCTGTTCCTTCACCATCGCTGGGCGTCGGGACGTTTCCCCCTTTCCCCCACCCCTCCTTACACGTAGAGACCATTCGTGTAACTGGATTGAATGAGGCTGTTCTTGTAATCTAACGTTGCAGCTCAGTTAAAACGTAGCAAGAGGACACAAAGAATGCTGGAGCACTTTTTGCCTCCTATACCAAGTCTACTGGAGTAACTCAGCGGGTCTGGCAGCATCTTGAATTCATTTAATTCAAGTGAATGGGGTACCACCAATGGCCAGCAACGCAATAATCTAATAACATTGTTAAAGCAAGACTCAGTTGACTTTTTCCACGCTCCTTCAAATAAATCAGTTTCAGCGCTTTCACTTTCAGCTGGAGTAATTCAGCAGCTCAGACAGCATCTCTAGAGAAAAGGGATAGGAGAAAAAGTTACTCCACAACTCTATGTCTATCTTTGGTATAAACCAGCAATTGCAGTTTCTACATGGATAGGTTCGGATCAGGACCCTTCTTCAAACTGTCCTCCAGACAAGCTGCCTGGCCCACCAAGTTACTCCAGCACTTTGTATATTTTTGTAAACCAACATCTGCAGTTCCTTGTGGCTACATCTTAGCTTTTTCATCGCTGTTACATTTTAAATAAGAATGGTCCCCACCTGAAATTTCACCTATCCGTGTTCTCCAGAGATGCTGCCTGACCTGCTCAGTTGCTCCAGCACTTTGGGTCTTTTTTTGGAAGCCAGCATCTGCAGTTCTTTGTTGCTATATCTTAGCTCTTTCCCCGATGTTGCTACGTTTTAAATATAAAAACATCACCTAACCAAGTACGCAAAGGAGCCATTTTAGTAAGCAAAACCCGCCGCTCGTTATGCCTCTCGCAGGGTAATCAGTGTTTTGGGGGAACAGCATGTGTGATGATACCATTAAAATGCAGAATATATCTCATCTATCAATTCACAGATTTTAGTTATTTTTCTTTTGAAATGTTTCTGCAAGTTTCTGCCTACTAAAATGGCGCCGTGACGTACTACGGTTTTTAGGGTCTATCTTGCTCCTCTAGTATCTTTGGTTTTAACTGAGGTGCGACGTTAGATTACAAGAACAGCCTCGCTCAATGTAGTCAGTGGCTGCTGGGTGTGAGGAGAGCTCAGATGGGTGCAAGGGGGAGCCTGATTTCTCTCACTTCAGGTTAAGGGTTGCCAACTATCTCACTCCCAAATACGGGACAAGGTGACGTCATCACCCTGCGCCCCACGTGACCTCACCCAGCCAGAGGCCACGTGCTCCCGCTCCACCAATGGCGGCCGCCTGATCCGGGTTGCTAAGCAACCTCCATTAGGCAGCACCTTGGCCTCTGGGCCTACAGCGGCCCCCGGGGCCACAGTGTCTGGACCACCAGCTTCTCGTTTTCATCCTACAAACAGCTAACAACGTTTCCTTTATCATCGTTACCTTTTTGCATAACTTTCATTCACTGTTCTTTATCTCTCCACATCACCGTCTATATCTCTCGTTCCCCTTATCCCTAACCGGTCTCGACCCGAAACGTCACCCATTCCTTCTCTCCAGAGATGCTGCCTGTCCCGCTGAGTTTCTCCAGCATTTTGTGTCTATCTTTGGATAGAGTGGATGTGGAGAGGATGTTTCCCCTAGTGGGAGAGTCTAGAACCATAGCCTCAGAATAAAGGCTCATCCTTCCTTTAGGGAGGAGAAGAGTAGGAATTTCTTTAGATAGACACAGAAAGCTGGGGTAGACACAATATGCTGGAGTAACTCAGCGGGTCAGGCAACATCTTTGGAGCGAAGGAATGGGTGACATTTCGGGTCGAGACCCTTCCACAGACTGATGGCAGGAGGAATCACAGAGGGGGAACAGTGAGAGAGCATGTTGCTAAACTCTCGTCGAAGTGAGGAGGAGAACCTCTTCAAAGTACCTTGAGGAGAAGTTGCAGTGGAGCGGCAAGAAGTGTAGGAAAAAAAACTGCAGATGCTGGTTTAAATCGAAGGTGGACACAAAATGCTGGAGCAACTCAGCGGGTCAGGCAGCATCTCTGGAGAGAAGGAATGGGTGACGTTTCAGGTCGAGACCCATCTTTAGTCAGAGGGTGGTGAAGCTGTGGAATTCTTTGCCACAGAAGGCTGCGGTGGCCTTCAATGGATATTTTTGAAGGCGGAGATAGATTGGTGGTTTGTGACAGGATTCTTGATTAGTACGGGGTGTCAGGGGGTAATGGGGAGGAGGCAGGCAGGAGGATGGAGTCAGCCATGATTGAATGGCGGTGGAGACCCGATGGGCCGAGCGGTCTAATTCTGTTCCCGTCACATGTGACTTAATGTGGAATGCATTTCCGTCGTTTTCAGCCGCAAGGGCGTTTGCAAACCGGCTGGAGGGTAAAGCCGCTGCATGTAGGGTGCGACAGGGCCAGCCGCCAGCACGGGGAGGGGGTAGGGTGTGTGTAGGGTGTGTGTAGGGTGTGTGTAGGGTGTGTGTAGGGTGTGTGTAGGGTGCAGCAGGGCCAGCCGCCAGCAGGGGGAGGGGGTAGGGGAGGGGGTAGGGTGCGTGTAGGGTGTGTGTAGGGTGCAGCAGGGCCAGCCGCCAGCAGGGGGAGGGTGTAGGGGAGGGGGTAGGGGGCGTGTAGGGTGCAGCAGGGCCAGCCGCCAGCACGGGGAGGGTGTAGGGGAGGGGGTAGGGTGGGCTGCACGGAGACGGAGACGGAGACGGGCCCGGACCCGCAGCTCCACTCACTCACCACCCCGGGCCGGGCCGGGCCGGGCCATGGCGGGCATGGCGAGCACGTTGGCACGTTGCACCAACCAGCAGGTATCTGTCGCCACTTCCTGATAGTAATTGTTGTGTTTGCCGAGACTGCCGCCCGTGTGTCGGGCTGTGGGAGAGAACAACGCAGATAGATGCCCGGGCAAATGGAAGGTATTGATTCACACGGCGCTGGGGTAACTCAGCGGGACGGGCAACATCTCAGCGGAGACGGGGGAATGGGGGACGCTTCTTCAGACCCGAAACGTCACCTATTCCCGCTCCCCACAGATGCAGCCTGACCCGCTGAGTTACTCCAGCACTCTGTGTGTGGGGTGTGGGTGTGTGTGGTGTGGGTGGGTGTGTGGGTGGTGGTGTGTGTGTGTGTGGTGTGTGTGTCAGTGTGTGGTGTGTGTGGGTGGTGTGTGTGTGTGTGTGAGTGTGGTGTGTGTGTCAGTGGTGTGTGTGTGTCAGTGGTGTGTGTGTGTGTGTGTGGTGTGTGTGGGTGGTGTGTGTGTCAGTGTGTGGTGTGTGTCAGTGTGGTGTGTGTGTGTGTGTGTGTGTGTGTGTGTGGTGTGTGTGTGTGTGTGTGGTGTGTGTGTCAGTGTGGTGTGTGTGTGTGGGTGGTGTGTGTGTGTGTGTGAGTGTGGTGTGTGTGTCAGTGGTGTGTGTGTGTCAGTGTGGTGTGTGTGTGTGAGTGTGGTGTGTCGGGCTGGGCTGTGATCACCGCGCTGTGCGGGGAGAGAGACTTGTTTTTCTGGTTCATTATGTTGTTTTACAGAGTGGCCGCTATCTTCACACACTGTGTCACGCTGCTGCAAGCAAGAGAGTTTCTGCTCGCTCTGGGACTTATTAAAACAACCTTTGACTTGATCCCTTTCCCCCTCCTCGGCGCCCACTGTCTGAAACCAAACAACAGGCCCTTCGGCCCACCGACTCTGCAGTGCCCATTTACAGCAATTCATTCCAGATTCTCATCAACTCTTCCCTCCTCCTCAAACTACCACCTGTCTACATTAGGGGCAATTTTCAGAGGCCAGTGTAACCTCTCGACACCATCCCATCCCATCCCATCCCCCCATCCCCATCCCTCCACCCCCACCCCCCCATCCCTTCCATCCCATCCCATCCTTGGGACGTGGGTGGAAACCCGAGCAAACTCCACACAGTTGCAAACTCCACACAGACAGTACCCGAGGTCAGGATCGAACCCGGGCCTCTGGCACTGTGAGGCAGGGGCTCCACCAGCTGCCCCCCCCCCCCATTGCGATGTTCTAGAATAAGCCTGGGGAACCTTTCCCCTGTCTGAACACTGGAAATGATCCCCAAGTAACATGGACAATATGTGAGAGGCAGCTTTGCCATTCATTCTGTCTTGATGTTTGTAAACTAATTACTCCAAAGCTTTTATTTGTACAAGTGTTGTGTTGCTTCCTTTGCCGAGTACTTGCATCAGAACAGACCGTAGTGTAATCATCAGCAAACATCCTCACTTCAGACGTTGATGATGGAAGGGAAGTGATTGGTGAGGCAGCAGGAGATGGCAGGGTGGAGGACTTGGACTGAGGACTTACCACTGTGGTGTTCAGAGGCTGAACTGATTGGAACTATGATGGAGACAAGAGGGTGATGACAGCAAGATTTAACTGAGAAGGAATTTGTTTAGTCAGAGGGTGGTGAATCTGTGGAATTCATTGCCACAGACGGCTGTGAAGGCTGTCAATGGGTATTTTTAAGGTGGAGATTGATAGATTCTTGATTAGTACGGGTGCCAGGGGTTATGAGGAAATATCAGGAGAACAGGGTTGAGAGGGTAAGATAGATCAGCCATGATTGAATGGCGGAGTAGACTTGATGGGCCGGATGGCCTCAGTCTGCTCCTCGACCTAATGAACATGAGATGTGGTGGGTGCCTGGAACACGCTGCCAGGGTTGGCGATGGAGGCAGATACAATAGGAACATTTGAGGCTATTAGATAGGCACGTGGATACGCAGGGAGTGGAGGGGTCTGGATTATGTTCAGGCAGAGATTAGTTTAATCTGGTATCATGTCTGGCATGGACAGTGTCGGCACACGTTTCAAGTCGGGCTCCTTCTGTCTGAAGAAAGGTCTCGACCCGAAACGTCACCCATTCCTTCTCTCCAGAATGCTGCCTGTCCCGCTCAGTTACTCCAGCATTTTGTGTCTGTCTTTAGTGTAAACCAGCATATGCAGTTCCTTCCTACACATCCCATGTGTGACAGTTGGATGTTGTCCTGCCCAGTAGCTGTGCTGAATCCATTGCTCTCCGTCATTACTGAGACTGTATGGTGTGGATCATATGCGCTGGAGACTGGGCTACTGGGACAACACTGATGTGCCATCTCAGGCTGCCATTGCCCCCCCCCCCCCCATGTAAAAGGTATTTCACTGTGCAGTTGCACATGTGACAAATAAAGCACTATTGCCTGCACGGAGTTTGTACATTCTCGATGTGACAATGTAAGTTTCCTCCGGGTGCTCCGGTTTCCTCCCACATTCCAAAGATGTGCAGATTTGTAGATTTATTTGCCATCTGTAAGATTGTCTCTGGTGTGTAGGCTAAAACTAGTGCAAGGGCGATCGTCGGTCAGCGCGGACTCAGGAGGCCGAAGGGCTTGTTTCCGCACTCTATCTCTCAACTAAACTAAGAACATAGAATAATACAGTACAAGAGCATGCCCACATTGTCTGTGCTGAACTAAATCTTATCTGCCTTTAGAAGGTGTTATACGAGAATTTTGCCCAAACAGTCTGTGGGCCATAGGGCTATGTTTGAAGCCCATAACACTGTGGGCATGGCGTTATGTTTGACGCCCATGGTGCTGTGGCCGGTAGCTCTACATTTAGAACCCACGGTGCTGCAGCCGTCGGCTCTTTGTTTAAATTCCCACTCACTAAACCGACTGCGCTCTGCTTAAGCCTTTGTGTGCCAAGTCTGTAGCTCTGTGTGTATTGCTTTACACACCAAGTCTGTAGCTCTGTGTGTATTGCTTTACACACCAAGTCAATAGCGCTGTGTGTATTGCTTTACACACCAAGTCAATAGCGCTGTGTATTACTTTACGTGCCAGTCTGCGGCTGAAGGTGCTTTGTTCCCAAAGGGGGGGGGGGGGGGGGGGGCTGGGGCTGGGATGCAGTCCCCTGCCATTGGTTATAGTTTGAATTTGGGAGCAGCGCTATTGGTCTGGACTTACCGGCGGTTATTTCAACAGCTGATTTCTTACCCGTGTAAAGGCCGGCACCAGGAAGGCAGAAATGAGTTTATGTATGAGAGGGGTTCACCGACGGGCTGGGTGGCGATCAGTGGCGCGGACGTAGGCAGAGGGGGAGAGAGAGAGAGAGAGAGGTGTGCTGCTGTAAAATGGACCCCATGCATACCGACAAGTATTTTTGTTCGTTCACGGTCATGGTGGTGCAGCGGTAGAGTTGCTGCCTTACAGCGAATGCAGTGCCGGGGACCCAGGTTCGATCCCGACTACGGGTGCTGTCTGTGCGGAGTTTGTACGTTCTCCCCGTGACCCGCGTGGGTTTTCCCCGAGATCTTCGGTTTCCTCCCACACTCCAAAGACGTGTACGTTTGTAGGTTAATTGGCTTGGTAAATGTACAAAAAATTAAAAAAAATTGTTCTCTCTTGGTAATAAAACTGATTTGTGACTGAACAGACGTGAGCCTTTTTCTGTTCTACTTGTCAGATTCTTGAACCTGTTCCCTTGTATCAGAAGGCCTATCCAAAAGTCTTTTAAGTGTCACTATTGTATCAGTATCAACCACCACCCCCAGCAGTGCATTCCAGACATTCACTGTATTTATTTAAAAAAACATGCCCGCACATCGCCCCTCTCACCATATAATACTATGCTCCCTCAATTTGATTTTTCCATCTTGGGGGAAAAAGATTCTGACCGAATATCTTCTCCATGCCTCTGGTAATTGTCTATACTATCAGGTCTCCACGCACCTCTGGCGTTTCAGAGGAAACTATCCAAGTCTGTCCAATCTCTCCCTATAGCTGATATCCCCTAATCCAGGCATCATTCTGGTAAACCTCCTCTGCACCCTTTCCAAAGCTTCACATCCTCCCTGTAATGGGGTGACCAGAACTGCACACAATACTCCAAATACGGCCTAACCAAAGTCTTATAAAGCTTCATCTGACTCTTATGCTCAATGCCCCGACCTGTAAAAGCCAGCATATCATTTGCCTTCTTTACCACTCTATCTACTTGAGTTATCACATTCAGGGCGTTGTGAACTTGATATTAACTGCCTTCGCAAGGTAGCACTTCCTGTAGATCTCTTCATTGGTGGAGAGATCAATGCTATTGATGGACCAGTTTCTGCAGTCTCCTTTGTTCTTGAGCATTCAAATCTCCAAACTGAGCATTTGTTTCTTGTTCACAAAATGCTGGGGTAACTCAGCAGGTCAGGCAGCATCTTGGAGAGAAGGAATGGGTGACGTTTCGGGTCGAGACCCTTCTGAAGAGAAGGGTCACCCATTCCTTCTCTCCAAGATGCTGCCTGACCTGCTGAGTTTCTCCAGCATTTTGTGAATAAATACCTTCGATTTGTACCCGCATCTGCAGTTATTTTCTTACACTATTTGTTTCTTGTTAGTAATTTTAGTGCTTATACTGACCTACCAAGTTGCCAATGTATTGGTTAGATGTGGTGTAACTAAGGATCTCCCTTTTGTGATCAATTGCATCCTCGTGAAGTTGTTCCATCTCCATGCTAGCTCCGTGCTAGCCCTTCAGGGTCCTCTTTGTGATTGAACGCATTTGCAGTGTGGACCTCTCTCTATTGGGAATTAATCTGGTTACAGGAGTGATGACGTAGATTATCAACTGGCAGAATTTGGCTAACTGTTTCTTTCCGCTTAGCAGGTGAAGTCACCATGCAGTTGTGTTTGGAGAGAAGGCTCTTCTGATGGTAACCAGAAAGGAGAGCTGGAGAAGGAATTGGCTCCATTGGCTACTGTCTCGGTCGTGGGTGGTGCATAGGTGCGGCTCCTCATTGCAGCACATGGCTCGTAAGTGAATCTTGTTGGAGTGTGTAGATCCAGTGAAGCCTTATGTGCTCGAGATGGCACTAATGCTGAGATGGTCTCTGTAGCTGAGGTGGCCTCAAGTTGCGCAACGTAGAACTAGTGTGGACCAGATGATCAATGGCGAGCGAGGACTTGGTGAGGCAATAGACAATAGGTGCAGGAGTAGGGCCATTCAGCCCTTCGAGCCAGCACCGCCATTCAATGCGATCATGGCTGATCATTCTCAATCAGTACCCCGTTCCTGCCTTCTCCCCATACCCCCTCACTCCACTATCCTTAAGAGCTCTATCCAGCTCTCTCTTGAAAGCATCCAACGAACTGGCCTCCACTGCCTTCTGAGGCAGAGAATTCCACACCTTCACCACTCTCTGACTGAAAAAGTTCTTCCTCATCTCCGTTCTAAATGGCCTACCCCTTATTCATAAACTGTGGCCCCTTGTTCTGGACTCCCCCAACATTGGGAACATGTTTCCTGCCTCTAATGTGTCCAATCCCCTAATTATCTTATATGTTTCAATAAGATCCCCCCTCATCCTTCTAAATTCCAGTGTATACAAGCCCAATCGCTCCAGCCTTTCAACATACGACAGTCCCGCCATTCCGGGAATCAACCTACTGAACCTACGCTGCACGCCCTCCATAGCAAGAATATCCTTCCTCAAATTTGGAGACCAAAACTGCACACAGTACTCCAGGTGCGATCTCACCAGGGCCCGGTACAACTGTAGAAGGACCTCTTTGCTCCTATACTCAACTCCTCTTGTTACGAAGGCCAACATTCCATTGGCTTTCTTCACTGCCTGCTGTACCTGCATGCTTCCTTTCATTGACTGATGCACTAGGACACCCAGATCTCGTTGAACTCCTCCTCCTCCTAACGTGACACCATTCAGATAATAATCTGCCTTTCTATTCTTACTTCCAAAGTGAATAACCTCACACTTATCTACATTAAACTGCATCTGCCATGTATCCGTCCACTCACACAACCAAGTCACCCTGCAGCCTTATTGCATCTTCCTCACAATTCACACTACCCCCCAGCTTAGTATCATCTGCAAATTTGCTAATGGTACTTTTAATCCCTTCGTCTAAGTCATTAACGTATATCGTAAATAGCTGGGGTCCCAGCACCGAACCTTGCGGTACCCCACTGGTCACTGCCTGCCATTCCGAAAGGGACCCATTTATCCCCACTCTTTGATTTCTGTCTGTCAACCAATTTTCTATCCATGTCAGTACCCTACCCCCAATACCATGTGCCCTAATTTTGCCCACTAATCTCCTATGTGGGACCTTGTCGAGGTACACCACATCCACTGACTCTCCCCTGTCAATTTTCCTAGTTACATCATCAAAAAATTCCAGTAGATTTGTCAAGCATGATTTCCCCTTCGTAAATCCATGCGAAGGGCCTTTTTCCATGCTCCATCTCAAAACTCGAAGAACGATAACTAAGCATGTGGAGCATTAATCTATGTTTCGACCACAATCTATGTGAAACTAAATTAGCTGTAATAATATTGAGGATGAGGTAATGGGGGCGGGTGTCTGGGGGAAAGGGGGGAGGGGAGTCGGGAGTGGGCATAGAGTGGGAGTGGGGGGGAGGGGGGGGTGGGGGGAGGGTAGTGGGGAGGAGTGGGGGGTGGGGGGGACATGGACTTGTGATTTGCTGTTGAAGACCACTGGAGCAAGTATGTCTTCAATTAAATTAGGTATGTGCATTTTTAAATGAAACTTTCTTCATAACTTAGTCATACATTTTGTGAGCAGCAGCAGAAGCAGCAATCAGCAGAAGCAGCAATCAGCAGTAGCAGCAGCAGCAAGCAGCAGTAGCAGCAGCAAGCAGCAGCAAGCAGCACCAAGCTGTGTTGCTTGGGAAGTAGTGTGTGGGGATTGTGTGGGGATAGTAAGGAGTAAGACCTGTGTGATCTCCCGGACAAGTTTCGATCGCCTAGCTTGGGGTCGGAGAGGAATTTCCCGGATTTTTTCCCAAATTGGCCTGGGTTTTTTATCCGGTTTTTCGCCTCTCCCAGGAGATCACTCAGTTCTTTTGGGTGGGCGGTTGGAGCGGTTGGAGTAGCGGCCGGGCGGTAGGTTTAGTAACCGAGCACGGGGCTTTGTTTGGAGAGTATGACTGCCAGGGCAGTTTTTTGTTCTGGGTGTCAGATGTGGGGAATCTGGGAGTCTGATAGTCTTCCAGACATCCACATCTGCGCCAGGTGTGACGAGATGGGGCTCCTAAGGGACCGTATTAGGAACCTGGAGCGGCAGATTGATGACCTCCGTCTGATCAGGGAGAGTGAAGAGGTTATAGATAGGAGTTACAGGGAGGTGGTCACTCCTAGACCACGGGAGGTAGACAAGTGGGTCACTGTTAGGGGGGGCAAGGAACAGAGGCAGGGACTAGGGAGTACCCCGGTGGCTGTACCCCTTGGAAATAAGTACTCCTGTTTAAGTACTGTTGGGGGGGACAGCCTACCTGGGGGCAACGACGGTGCCCGGGCCTCTGGCAAGGAGTCCGGCCCTGTTGCTCAGAAGGGTAGGGAAAGGAAGAGGAGAGCAGAAGTAATAGGGGACTCTATAGTGAGGGGGTCAGATAGGCGTTTCTGTGGACGCAGTCGGGAGACCCGGATGGTGGTTTGCCTCCCTGGTGCCGGTGTCCGGGATGTGTCTGAGTGTGTCCAGGATATCCTGAAAGGGGAGGGAGAGGAGCCAGAGGTCGTGGTACATATAGGTACCAACAATATAGGTAGGATAAGGGAAGAGGTCCTGAAAAGAGAATTCAGGGGGCTAGGAAGAGAGTTTAAAAAAAAGGACTTCCAAAGTAATAATCTCAGGCTTACTGCCTGTGCCACGCGATAGTGAGAATAGGAATGGAGTGAGGTGGAGGATAAATACGTGGCTGAGGAACTGGTGCAGGGAGCAGGGTTTCAAGTTTCTGGATCATTGGGACCTCTTCTGGGGGAAGTATGACCTGTACAAAAAGGACGGGTTGCATCTGAACCCGAGGGGAACCAATATCCTGGCGGGGAGATTTGCTAAAATAACTGCGGAGACTTTAAACTAGTACGGTTGGGGGGAGGGACTCAAACACAGATAGCTAATAGGCAGTGTGTGAGGCAGGAGGCAGAAAAGGGAAACACTCAGACCCAATATGTAGGAGAGAAAGAAGGGAAAAGAAATAAACTGAGAATAAGAAATGATGGGTCCCTTAAATGTGTATATTTTAATGCTAGGAGCATTGTAAGAAAGGTGGATGAGCTTAGAGCCTGGATTGACATCTGGAAGTATGATGTTGTGGCGATCAGTGAAACATGGTTGCAGGAGGGTTGCGATTCGCAATTAAATATTCCAGGATTTCATTGTTTCAGATGTGATAGAATCGGGGGGGCAAGAGGTGGGGGTGTTGCATTGCTTGTCAGGGAGGATATCACAGCAGTGCTTTGGCAGGACAGACTAGAAGGCTCGATTAAGGAGGCTGTTTGGGTGGAACTCAGAAATGAGAAAGGTTTAGCAACACTTATAGGGGTGTATTATAGACCGCCAAATAGGGAACGAGAATTGGAAGAGCAAATATGTAAGGAGATAGCAGATATTAGTAGTAAGCACAGAGTGGTGATTGTGGGTGATTTCAATTTTCCGTATATAGACTGGGAATCACATTCTGTTAAAGGGCTGGATGGTTTGGAGTTTGTAAAATGTGTGCAGGATAGTTTTTTGCAGCAATACGTAGAGGTGCCTACCAGAGAAGGGGCAGTGTTGGACCTCCTGTTAGGAAATGAGATGGGTCAGGTGACGGAGGTATGTGTTGAGGAGCACTTTGGGTCTAGTGATCATAATGCCATTAGTTTCAATATCATTATGGAGAAGGTCAAATCTGGACCAAGGGTTGAGATTTTGGATTGGAGAAAGGCTAATTTTGAGGAGATGAGAAAGGATTTAAAAGGAGTGGAATGGAAATTGTTGTTTTATGAAAAGGATATAATAGAGAAATGGAGGATATTTAAAGGTGAAATTTTGAGAGTACAGAGTCTTTATGTCCCTGTTCGGTGGAAAGGAAAGAATAATAATTTGAAAGAGCCGTGGTTTTCCAGGGAAATTGGACACTTGGTTCGGAAAAAGAGGGAGATATACAATAAATATAAGCGGCAGGGAGTAAATGAGGTTCTTGAGGAATATAAAGAATGTAAAAGGAATCTTAAAAAGGAAATTAGAAAAGCGAAAAAAAGATATGAGGCTGCTTTGACAAGTAATGTAAAAGTAAACCCCAAGGGGTTCTACAGATATGTCAATAGCAAAAGGATAGTGAGGGATAAAATTGGTCCATTAGAGAGTCAGAGTGGACAGCTATGTGCTGAGCCGGAAGAAATGGGGGAGATATTAAACAATTTCTTTTCTTCGGTATTTACCGAGGAGAAGGATATTGAATTATGTGAGGTAAGCGAAACAAGTAGAGTAGTGATGGAAATTAGGAGGATTAAAGAAGAGGAGGTACGGACACTTTTGAAGAATATAAAAGTGGATAAGTCTCCAGGTCCTGATAGGATATTCCCTAGGACATTGAGGGAAGTTAGTGCAGAAATAGCAGGGGCTATGACGGAAATATTTCAAACGTCATTAGAAACAGGGATGGTGCCGGAAGATTGGCGCATTGCGCATGTTGTGCCTTTGTTTAAAAAAGGTTCTAAAAGTAAACCTAGCAATTATAGACCTATTAGTTTGACGTCTGTGGTGGGAAAATTAATGGAAAAGATACTTAGGGACAATATATATAATTATTTGGATAATCAAGGCCTGATTAGAAACAGTCAACATGGATTTGTGCCTGGAAGGTCATGTTTGACTAATCTTCTTGAATTTTTTGAAGAGGTTACCAGGGAAATTGATAAGGGCAAGGCTGTGGATGTTGTCTATATGGACTTCAGTAAGGCATTTGACAAGGTTCCACATGGAAGGTTGATTAAGAAGGTTAAATCGTTGGGTATTAATAGTGAGGTTGCAAGATGGATTCAACAATGGCTGAATGGGAGATACCAGAGGGTAACGGTTGACAATTGTATGTCAGGTTGGAGGCCAGTGTCTAGTGGAGTGCCCCAAGGATCTGTGTTGGGTCCACTGTTGTTTGTCATTTACATTAATGATCTGGATGATGGTGTGGCAAATTGGATTAGTAAATATGCAGATGATACTAAGATAGGTGGAGTAGTTGATAGTGAGGTAGATTTTCAAAGTCTACAGAGAGACTTGGGCCTTTTGGAAGGGTGGGCTGAAAGATGGCAGATGGAGTTTAATGCTGATAAGTGTGAGGTGCTGCATTTTGGTAGGACAAATCAAAATAGGACGTACAGGGTAAATGGTAGGGAATTGAGGAATGCAGTGGAACAGAGGGATCTGGGAATAACTGTGCATTGTTCCCTGAAGGTGGAATCTCATGTGGATAGGGTGGTGAAGAAGGCGTTTGGTATGCTTGCCTTTATAAATCAGAGCATCGAGTATAGAAGTTGGGATGTAATGTTGAAATTGTACAGGGCATTGGTGAGGCCGAATCTGGAGTATGGTGTGCAGTTCTGGTCGCCGAATTATAGGAAGGATGTCGACAAAATGGAGAGGGTACAGAGGAGATTTACTAGAATGTTGCCTGGGTTTCAGCACTTAGGCTACAGAGAGAGGTTGAACAGGTTGGGTCTTTATTCTTTGGAGCGTAGAAGGTTGAGGGGGGACTTGATAGAGGTTTTTAAAATTATGAGAGGGACGGACAGAGTTGACGTGGGTAGGCTTTTCCCTTTGAGAGTGGGGAAGATTCCAACAAGGGGACATAGCTTCAGAATTGAGGGACAAAGGTTTAGGGGTAACATGAGGGGGAACTTCTTTACTCAGAGGGTTGTGGCTGTATGGAATGGGCTTCCGGTGGAAGTGGTGGAGGCTGGCTCGATTTTATTATTTAAGAGTAAATTGGATAGGTATATGGATAGGAGGGGATTGGAGGGTTATGGTCTGAGTGCAGGTAGATGAGACTAGGTCAGGGAGAATGGTCGGCGTGGACTGGTAGGGCCGGACAGGCCTGTTTCCATGCTGTAGTTGTTATATGTATACGTTATATGTAAGAAAAAAGCAAAATAGAAAAAACAAAACAAAACAATTTTTTCTTTGTTGTAAAAAGTATCTATGTTCAATAACCTTTCCATAATAGCAGAATATACTCATGATAGGCCTGACATTATACAGGGAGTCCAAGAACTACAGACTGTTGGAAACAATAGTCGTTTTTCACACATGAATGCGTATGCGCATTTGGCGTGCATACTTTTTTTGCTGAAAAGTTGCATTACCTGCCATATTATGAATTTTGATGTAAAATTCTGAAATTTGGACCAAAAAATTCTGAATTTGTAAAATCAAATGTTGGGAGGTCTGAGAATGGGGTTGAGCGGGAGAGATAGATCAGCCATAATTGAATGGCAAAGTAGACTTGATGTGCCGAATGGTCTAATTCTCCTCCTAGTACTTCAGACTGATTGTGGTTTTGAGGGGGGGGGGTGTCTGGAAACAAGAAAAGACCAGGCCAAAACAGGACCCGCAGCAGGTGACCTCAGTCGGGGAGGTTCCCTGATAGGCCAATTGTTAACTAGGGACGGTGTGATTCAAAGAGGAGTACAATAGACAATAGGTGCAGGAGGAGGCCATTCAGCCCTTCGAGCCAGCAACACCATTCAATGTGATCATGGCTGATCATTCTCAATCAGTACCCTGTTCCTGCCTTCTCCCCATACCCCCTGACTCCGCTATCCTTAAGAGCTCTATCTAGCTCTCTCTCGAATGCATTCAGAGAATTGGCCTCCACTGCGTTCTGAGGCAGTGAATTCCACAGATTCACAACTCTCTGACTGAAAAAGTTTTTCCTCATCTCCATTCTAAATGGCCTACCCCTTATTCTTAAACTGTGGCCCCTGGTTCTGGACTCCCCCAACATTGGGAACATGTTTCCTGCCTCTAACGTGTCCAACCCCTTAATAATCTTACACGTTTCGATATATGTTTCGAATACATCATTGTGAACTGTGGAACTGGTTAACTGACTTTTAGTGGAGGAAGGGAGAGAGGGGGTAGGGAGATGTTTGTAGAAGTTCCTTAAAATTAGAGAATTCAATGGTCATACTGTTCACTTACAAGCTACCCATGCGGAATATGAGGTGCTGTTCTTCCAGTTTGCGTGTGGCCTCACTCTGGCCATGGAGGAAGCCCAGTACAGAAAGGTCAAGTGTGGGAATGGGAAGCGGAGTTAAAATGGTGAGCAACCAGGAGATCCAGTAGGCCTTGGCGGACCGAGCGGAAGTGTCAGCGAGTCTACACTGGCCCATAAACTTTACCCAATTCCCCCACGTCGGTCCTTTCCAGCTGCACATTTCAGTTCTCTGATCATGTTGACTCTCTGTAAAATTGCAATTGCTTCAGCCTGTAAATCCAAATGCCATGACCTTACCCGTTTTACGGTTTAATTTCGATACTAGCTACTTACTAAAGCTTCTCCAACTACTGAAACTTACAGATGTGTTTGCAGTGAGGCGCAGTCACCTGAATCACCACCCGTCACCCACCTTTCAGTTGATTGAAAAAGACAGCAGGGAAAACAGGCCCTTCAGCCCACCGAGTCCCTGTCATCCAGCATTCACCCGTTCACACTAGTTCTATGTTGTCCCACTTTTGCATCCACTCCCCACACACTAGGGGCAATCTCCAGAAGAGAGATCGTGTGCGCATCCTTGTATCCCTCTTGTATCACCTCTTTCACCAGCCAACAATGGGCCGTTATGGGCTCCACTCTTCCTGAGGTCAACTATTGTATCACCTCTTTCACCAGCCAACAATGGGCCGTTATGGGCTCCACTCTTCCTGAGGTCAACTATTGCTGGGCCTGATTTGTTCTTGCCTTTTCTCTCTCCGGTTTATTTCCCCCTAACCCCTCTCCCCACCCCCCCCCCCCCCCCCCCAAACCTCTACTTTCTGTCTAAAGAAAGGTTCTGACCCAAAACGTCACGTATTCTTTTTCTCGAGGGATGCTGCCTGACCAACTGAGTTACTCCAGAATTTTGTGTCTGCCTTTGGTATAAACTAGCATCTGCAGTTTCTTCCGATGCAATTCACAGAGGCCAATTAACCCACAAACCCGGGCGTCTTTGGGATATTGGTGAAAACCGGAGCGCCCGGATGCAACCCACACTTTCACAGGGAGAACGTGCAAACTCCAATCAGGCAGCACCAGGTCAGGATTAATCCCAGGTCTTTGGCATAGCGAGGCAGCGGCTCCACTCGTTGTGCCTTTCCATTGTGTTACTTTCCATTTGTTTCTTGTTAGTAATTTTAATAACTTAGTTTAAATGTAGTAATTAGAATTACACGTGCGGCACTGGCTCATAATTTACAGGACCATAGAATAGAATGAAATACATTTAAAATAGAATAGAAATTGCATCCTCAGCGGCCAACAGTTTCCTGCCTTCCCGTATGTCATGATTGATCATTTTCCTGTTCCCCCTGGTTTAGTTGCTGTTACCACAACAGTTACTTCTCGGTAAGTAAATTTTGACCTTAAAATGCAACGGTGAAAGTTCTTTCCCTGCACTCGGCTACCCCCCCCCCCCCAACCTACCCCTCCCCTGCCCCGCTGACTTTGGAAAACACTTTGGACTTTTGGGGACCTCATTGAAACGTACAGAATAGTGAAAGGCTCGGACAGAGTGGATGTGGAGAGAATGTTTCCACCAGTGGGAGAGTCTAGGGCTAGAGGTCGTAGCCTCAGAATTAAAGGACGTTCTTTTAGAAAGGAGATGAGGAGGAAATTTCTTTAGTCAGAGGGTGGTGAATCTGTGTTATTCCTCGCAACAGAAGACTATGGAAGTAAAGTCTATTTAAGGCAGAGATAGATAGATTCTTGATTAGTACGGGTTTCAGGCCTTATGGGGGAAGGCAGGAGAATGGGGCTGGGAGGGAGAGATAGATCAGCCAAGTTGGAAAGTGTGCAGAGAAAATTTGCGAGGATGTTGCCTGGTCTCGATGGTCTGAGCTATAGAGAGAGGTTAAACAGGTTGGGACTATTCCTTGGGGCGAAGAAGGATGAGGGGTAATCTTATACTGTACAAAATCATGAGAGGAATAGATCAGGTAGATGCACAAAGTCTCTTGCCCAGAGTTGGGGAATCAAGAACCAGAAGGCATAGGTTTGAAGTGAAAGGGGAATAATTTAATAGGAATCTGAGGGGGAACTTTTTTTAAGCAAAGGGTGGCGTAAATCTCTTACCTCGACGGAGGTGCGATTTTTCTCCGTATCGTATCTCCGTCCGCACTGCGGCCTAACGTCGTGGAGTTGGCGGCCTTTCCTGGAGACCGACGGGTGCTCCAAGCCGCGGGAGTCTGCGGGACTTTAACATCACGGAGCTTTGCCGGGGATCGAAGGTCCAACCGCGGAGAGAGATTCGGGAGCTCCATGCCGCGGAGAGAGTTTCGACCGCCCCAACGCGGGGGTTACGGTCAACCCGACGGGGGCTTTGATCGTCGGCTGTGGGGGCTTTGATCGCCCCGACTGCGGAAGGTTTGACTGGCCCGACTGCGGGAGATCAAAGAGGAAGAAGTTGCACTTTATTGCCTTCCATCACAGTGAGGAACGTGGAATCCACTGTGGTGGATGTTTATGTTAACGTTTACATGGGTGTGTGTCTCGGTGCTTTTCACTTAGTACGGCTGTATGGTAACTCAAATCCCACTGTACACTGACAATTAACTGGTACATGTGACAATAAACTGACCTTGAAACCTTGATGTATGGAACAAAATACTGGAGGAGGTAGTTGAGGAAGGGACTATTGCAATGTTTAAGAAGCAATTAGACAGGTACATGGATAGGATAGGACAGGTTTAGAGGGACATGGACCAAATACAGGCAAGTGGGACTAGTGTAGATGGGGCATGTTGGTCAGTGTGGGCAAGTTGGTGAAGGGCCTGCTTACACACTGTATCACTCTAAAGTTTGCTCTCTTTGAAGGATTATTCCGGTGGTTTGGAGACTTCAGGAGGAACAGGAACCGGGGCCAAAATGGCAGCTCCAACCCCCAGCCGAGCAGCAGAGTGACAGGTCCCTGTAAGAGCCAGAGTTCCACCAGCCCCACCTCACAGACCACCGTGGCCACCACTGCCTCCTCGTCCCGGAGGTTCGACAGCAAGGCCCGATGGAGCAAGGAGTACGATGTGTGCATTTGCCACGCTGAGGACGACGTGACCTACGTGCAGGACCTGGTGGCTTATCTGGAGCTACGGCCGCACAGTCTCCGCTGCTTCCTGCAGATCCGGGACCTGGTGCCAGGGGGCGCCATCTGCACTGAGCTGTGCCAGGCTGTCCGGCAGAGCCACTGCTGGGTCCTGGTCATCTCGCCAGCCTTCCTTCAGGACCCCTGGTGCGGCTATCAGATGCAGCAGGCCTTGTCCGAATCCCCCAACGCTAACGGGAGGGTCATTCCCGTCCGCATGCGGCTGGAGCGCAAGGACTACCCGCTGGAGCTCCGCTACATGTTCGGAATCGATGTCGGAATGGAAAAGGAGAGTGGCTTCCAGAAGATCAAGCGAACTGTACTGTCCTGTGAGTACCAGGTTTATGGGTGAAGTGGCCTTGGTAAAGGTTGGAAATTGTCCCTGGTGCATGGTATATTGTTAGTGTACAGGGATTGCTGGTCGTCACGGAGTTAGTGGCTATACTGTTCCTTGAGTTCCAAAGCTACACTACTGTGAGCGGGTTGCGCTGTGGTAGAGTTGCTGCCTTACAGCGCCGGAGACCCAGGTTCAATCCTGAGTATGGGTGTTGTCTGTATGGAGTATGTACGTTCTTCCACTGACCGCGTGTGTTTGCCCGGGTGCTCCGGTTTCCTCCCACACCCCAAAGGCCTACAGGTTTGTAGGTTAATTGGCTTCGATAGAGATTGTAAATTTTCCCTGGTGTGTGTGGGGTGGTGTTAATGTGGGGGGATCTTTGGTTGGCACGGACTCGGTGGGCCGAAGGGCCTGTTTCCGCTCTGTATCTCTAAACTTAATTAAACTACCATTGGTATACTGTACTGCACCACTACTATACTGTACCATACGGTGAGTACCAAAGCTTAACTACTGTACCACAGGTGTACTGTACTGTATCACAGGTGTACTGTACTGTACCACAGGTGTACTGTACCACAGGTGTACTGTACTGTATCACGTGTACTGTACCACAGGTGTACTGTACCACAGGCATACTGTACTGTACCACAGGTGTACTGTACTGTACCACAGGTGTACTGTACTGTACCACAGGTATACTGTACTGTACCACAGGTGTACTGTACCACAGGCGTACTGTACCACAGGCGTACTGTACCACAGGTGTACTGTACTGTACTGCAGGTGTACTGTACCACAGGTGTACTGTACCACAGGTGTACTGTATCACAGGTGTACTGTACTGTATCACAGGTGTACTGTACTACAGGTGTACTGAACTGTACCACAGGTGTACTGAACTGTACCACAGGTGTACTGAACTGTACCACAGGTACTGAACTGTACCACAGGTGTACTGTATCACAGGTGGACTGTACTGTACCACAGGTGTACTGAACTGTACCACAGGTGTACTGAACTGTACCACAGGTGTACTGAACTGTATCACAGGTGTACTGTACCACAGGTGTACTGTACTGTACCACAGGTGTTAATACCCAGGGATCCAACTTAGTAAGTGCACTGGTAATTCTAGAGTGGATGTGAGTTAACGTGCCCCACCCAAATTTAAAGATTAGCAAAACACTGATGTAGGAACTCAGTGGGTCTGGAGTATCTGTGGAGGTAATAGATGATATTTTCGATCGGGACCCTTCTTCGAACTAATGGGATAGGAGAGATGATGCTGGAAGAAAGAGGTGGGATGTGACAAAGCCTGGAAAGTGATAGTGAGGGGAGTTGGGGAGGGGGTGATTGGCAAATGGGTGGTGTAAGTGACAGGCGAGAGATGAACAGGAGACAAAATGGAGTTGGATAAGGAGAGGATATAAGTCGGTGCTGACCATCGATCACCCATTCACACAAGTCCTACGTATAAACAAGAAGCTGCAGGTGCTGGTTCACAAACAGTGTTGGAGTAATTCAGCAGGTCAGGCGGTGTCTCTGGGTGGCACGGTGGCGCAGCGGTAGAGTTGCTGCCTTACAGCGAATGCAGCGCCGGAGACTCAGGTTCGATCCTGACTACGGGCGCCATCTGTACGGAGCTTGCACGTTCTCCCCATGACATGCGTGGGTTTTCTCCGAGATCTTCAGTTTCCTCCCACACTCCAAAGATGTACAGGTTTGTAGGTTAATTGGCTTGGCAAATGTAAAAATTGTCCCTAGTGTGTGTAGGATAGTGTTAATGTGTGGGGATCGCTGGGCGGCGCGGACCTGGTGGGCCGAAGGGCCTGTTTCCGCGCCGTATCTCTACATCTAAGAATCTGAAAAAAAACATGGGTGGGTGATGTTTCTGGTCGGGACTCTTCTTCAGACTGATGTGTCTTTTTTCACACTAGTTCTATGTTATCCCACTTTCTCATTCACTCTCTACACACTTGGGCCAATGTACAGATACAATTAACCTACAAACCTTCACGTTTTAGGGATGTGGGAGGAAACCAGAGCAACCGGAGGAAACTCACCCGCTCACAGGAAAGCCATTCAAACTTCACACAGACAGCACCCGAGGTCAGGATCGAACCCGGGTCTCTGGTGCTGTGAGGCAGCGGCTCAACCTGCTACGCCATTGTTAGGAAGGAGAGGGAGGCACATCAACACAGAGCCACATGGCCTGGTCAGCAACACACTGGACCTGCGTGGAACCAGCTGAGTGAGCATGTAGAGGGGAGTAGGCAGCAAGAACACAGGCCCAGCTCCTGCCCCCCCCACACCACACCCTTGACATGTGTTAAATACATTGAATAATGGTGCTCTCAATGCAGTCAAATGTAAATACTCGTCAATACACCCTAGCTCCAGTAGGAGGTGGTAGTGGCAGTATCTGTCCTGCACCTATTTCTCTCACTCTCTACCTCTCTCCCTGCACTATTATTGTTTGTTTATTTGTCTTTTTTAAATTTATATATACACTGAACCTTTTGTTCATTACGGGTTTTACAGAGTACTATGTTTGCATGTCTGTTATCATCTTGCAGCTAAAAATTTAATTGTTCCATTTCGGGACAAATGACACTAAAAATACAAGTTAGTTTGGGTTGACTAGTACGAGTGTCACAGGTTATGGGGAGAGAGCAGGAGAATGTAGTTAGGAGAGATAGATCAGCCATGATTGAATGGCGGAGTAGGCTTGATGGGCCGAATGGGCCTAATTCTGCTCCTATCACTTATGAAGTTGTAAAGCACTGTTGACTCTGGGAGGCTATCTCGCTGTGGAATGCAGTGTGGAGTTTGAGGTGTGTGTGTGTGTGTGTTTGGCTGCAGATCTTGAGGAGATCCGTAGGACGGATGAAGAGCAACAACACACGGAGACTGAGAGCCGGACAACGACTGGCAGCAACACCGCAGACTCGAGTGGGCCTTGCTGAAAACATGGCGGAGAACGCACGCAATGTCATGATCGAGAAGTTGGGAACAGACAGTGGAGGAGTCAGTCCCAACATTTAAACTTCAGAGCTTGTGCGGGTCCATTTCTGTAGTGTTGTATGTAATTTAGTATCTGCCTGAATCCCTGTGCCTGGTGGATACCTCTGTTACTTTATCTGTTTTTTTAAGTGTGTTTGTATGTGTTCCGTATAATTTGTTTGTGTAGCGCAGTGTGTGTGCGTATGTATGTCATAGATTCCTATAGCATGGGAACAGGCCCTTCGGCCCAACATTCCCATGCCGACCAACATCTACGTTACTCCCACCTGCCCGAGTCTGGCCCATATCCCTCTAACCTTTCCTATCCATCTACCTGTCCAAATGTCTATTAAATGTTGTTATAGTACCTGCCACAACTATCTCCTCGGGCAGCTCCTCCCATATACCCACCACCCTCTTGGTGTAAAAGATGCCTCTCAGGTTCCTATTAAATCTTTCCCCTCTCACCTTAAACCTGGTTCTTAGATATAGCGCTTAGAGCTAATGTAATCAAGGGATATGGGGAGAAAGCAGGAAAGGGGGACTGATTCTGGATGATCAGCCATGATCATATTGAATGGCGGTGCTGGCTCAAAGAGCCAAATGGCCTCCTCCTGCAGCTAGTGTCTATGTTTCTTTGTTCCCGGGTGGTGATAGTCTTTTGACCAGCCTATTCCCCTCGTGTGTCAGCCCATCTGCTTCCACAGTGAGCCGGTGTGCGTGTGCACACTTTAGTCTCTCCTGGCGAGGGCTCTGCCTGGCTTACAGATAACCAGTGACCATTAACATGGGACAATCTTTGACCCGAGCCCTGGATTTGTTGCCCGTGTTGAGCTGAGATACAAACACATGGTTGAACCTTTGGAGATACGTTTTTCAATGGCAACTGGACAACTGTGTTGTGTTTGAGCACAGATTTTATTTTTCTACTATGTTCTTGGAGTTGTTGGTGCTACAAAGGAAATGGCTGGCAAATTCCACAGTCAGTCACACCTTGGTAACGGTGAGGATTGATTGTATTGATGATGATTTGTGATACAACCTTCTGTTTATGGAGAAATAATGCTGCTGTCATTCTCTCGAATTTTAGACACAAGTTCTCTTACCAATTAAATGCATTACTATATAAAGCAAAATCGTCAATGACTTTGTGTGATAACTGTACTTTACTAATTGTGATTAGTTAAAATAACTCAAGGATTCACTGCGGTTGAAAAGATTATGCAACCAGAGACTTGTGTGACTAAGGAGTTCCCTTCACGGCCTGTATTTATATATTACCCACTGTGGATGAATTTGATGAGGTTCAGGAAAAGCACCAAATGCTGGAGTAACTCAGCGGGTCAGGCAGCTTCTCTGGAGGACGGGAATAGGTGATGTTTCTGGTCGAGACCCTTCAGCAAATTGATTGCAGGGGTGGGAGGATAGAAAGCCGGAAGAGGGGAGTGGCAGGACAAAGTGTGGGAGGTCACAGGTGAACACAGGTGAGGGGGGGGGGGGCGGAGGGAGGTCATTGATAGGCAGACGTTTGGACAAAGGCCTGAGAAGAACACACACAAAGTGTGAGGCAAAAAGATTCCAGAGTTGCGAATTGTGTAGCCAGAGGATTGAAGAGGTGTGAATTGTTTCAGAATGTAGATGGAGAGGGAAGTTTAGGTGTAAGGTCAGAGACAGCTTGGGGCGGGGGATAGTTTAGTTTATAGACACAGCACGGAAACAGGCTCTTCGGCCCACCGAGTCCGCACCGACTAGTGATCTCCGCGCACTAACATTATCCTACATACACTCGGGACAATTTTACCAAAGCTAATTAACCTACAAACCGGAGGTCCCGAGGAAAACCCACGCGGTCACAGGGAGAACGTACAAATCCGTACAAATCAGCACGGGTGGGGTGGGGGGGGGGGTTGAGTTCTTCCCTAAGTGATGGTCATTGGAGTAACTGCATCATTGGAGTAACTGCATCCACTTATACATTTCCAGACATGTGCCTCTTCTGCAACACCTGTCCCTATACCTCCTCGCTCACCTCCATCCACGGACGCAGCAGTCCTTCCAGGTGAGGCACAGGTTCATGTGTACTAACCTCATGTACTTCATCTGGTGTTCCCGTACTCCTGTACTTCGGTGCGATGTAGTGTAGACTCAGCAACCATTTGGCTGAACACCCATGCACAGTCTGCCAAGGCCTACTAGATCTCCCGGTTGCTGACCATTTCAACTCCACTTCACATTCCTATGCTGACCTTCCTGTCCTGGGCTCCTCCACTGCCAGAGGTCCAGGACATATTCCGCTTGGGCAGCTTACAACCCAACAGTATGAACGTTGAATTCTCCAATTTTAGGGAACAAAGCCTCTCTTTCTGAAGAAGGGTGTTGACCTGAAACATCACACATTGCCTCTCCAGAGATGCTGCCTGCCCCGCTGAGTTACTCCAGCATTTTATGTCCATCTTCGGTTTAAACCAGATTCTGCAGTTCCTTCCTACACCTTCTTTCCCAGTGTGTCTTCATTCTATGGTTCCCCCATGTCTACATCTGTTAGGGCAGAATATCTTCTCAGAGTCTCTCAGGCCACTTGGCATCTCTCAATGCTGCAGTTCCCAAGAACCTGGAGATGCTCTTCACTGCCCTCTGCTGTCTGTAGGTCAGGTTTACAGGCCACTTGTCGGCAGGTCTACAGCTAAAAGCTGCCTCTGTCCAGAGTAGCACATCATATTTCGCCTGGGCAGCTTACAATCCATCGGTATGAATATTGATTTCTCCAACTCCGTCCTTCCCTCCCCCCCCCCCCCCCCCCAGTCATCGTACTAGTTTCACTGTCATCCTGTTGAGTTTCACTGTATAACTCGTTATCACCTACCCACAGCCAACAATGGACCATTGCGGGCTCCACCTTTCCTTGATCATCGTTTCTTTTTGCACATCTTTCATTCATTTGTTCCCTATCTCTCTATCACCATCTATATCTCTCATTTCCCTCTCCCCTGACTCTCACTCTGAACAAGGGTTCCAACCTAAAACGTCACCTATTCCTCCTCTCCAGAGATGCTGCCTGACCCGTTGAGTTAATCCAGCATTTTGTGTCTACATTTGGTGTCGGCAAAATGTCGCAGTGGTAGAGTTGCTGCCTTACAGCGCCATAGACCCGGGTTCGATCCCGACTACGGGTGTTGTCTGTACGGAGTTTGTACGTTCTCCCTGTGACCTCGTGGGTTTTTTCCGAGATCTTCGGTTTCCTCCCACACTCCAAAGGCGTGCAGGTTTGAAGGTTAATTGCGTTGGTATAAATGTAAATTGACCCTAATGAGCGGGGATCGCTGGTCGGTGCGGACTCAGTGGGCTGTTTCCTTGCTGTATCTCTAAACTAAACTAAAACTAGGAAGGTTCTCGACCTGAAACGTCACCCATTCCTTCTCTCCAGAGATGCTGCCTGTCCCACTGAGTTACTCCAGCATTTTGTATCTATCTTCGGTCTAAAACTAAACTAAACCAGCATCTGCAGTTCCTTCCTACACATCCCGCCAGTAGGTGGCAGTAAGGAGCTCCTCTGCACTGCCCTCTCCCTAGATGATGTAATTATCGTCATGGCCTCTAGGACCTCCAAAATGCTGACTGACCCGCTGAGTTATTGCAGCATTTTCATATCATATCATATCATATATCTACAGCCGGAAACAGGCCTTTTCGGCCCTCCAAGTCCGTGCCGCCCAGTGATCCCCGTACATTAACACTATCCTACACCCACTAGGGACAATTTTTACATTTACCCAGCCAATTAACCTACATACCTGTACGTCTTTGGAGTGTGGGAGGAAACCGAAGATCTCGGTGTCTATCGTTGGCATAAACCAGCATCTGGAATTTATTTTTATCACCTGCCAGGCTTCGTCTTGCCCAGTTCCCTTCCAACTTTCTCCCCCCACACCTCACAGTCTGAAGGAGAGTCCTGACCCAAAGCGTCATCTGTCCATGTCCTGCACAGATGCTGCCTGACCCCCTGCCTCACTCCAGCACTGTCTTTTTTTGTAAACCAGCATCTGAAGTTCCTTGTTTCCACTTTAAACATTTCTTAAAAAGTGCTGGAGTATCTCAGCTGGCCAGGCAGGATTTATGGGGAACATGGATAGGCAATTTTTTGAGGTGGAGAGCCTTCTTTAGACTGATTGTTTACTTGCAGCCAATTAGCTAGCTAGAGGTCCAGTCCTTAAATGTAGGTGTTTCTTTAACCCCATCGCATTCCTGCTTCTGTTGTTGCATAATTTCCCCAACCATCTCTCTCTTAACTTTCAGAAAATCGTTTTTTGCCGTGATATTTATCAGACTGTCCTTTTCATGAGCTGCCAGATCCCACAACGTCTTATCTGTTTGATCTCTGGGACAGTGGGATAGTTCACAGGGCATGTAGAAACAGAACTGCAGATGCTGGTTTATAGCAAAGATAGAAATAAAGTGCTGGAGTAACTCAGCAGCTCAGGCAACATCTCCTGAGCACATGGACAGGTGGCGTTTCGTGGTCGGGACCCTTCTTCAGACTGGAAGAACTGAAAGGGCCCCAGCCCGAAACGCCACCTATTCTTTTCATCCAAAGATGCTGCCTAACCCGCTGAGTTACTCCAGCATTTTGTGTCCATCTTTAGTTCACAGGGTAGCTGTGTTCTTGCATTAATAATGACCAGGTTCAGATACTTCTTCTCCCCTGACATCAGTCTGAAGAAGGGTGTTGACCTGAAACATTCTCTCCAGAGATGCTGCCTGCCCCGCTGAGTTACTCCAGCATTTTATGTCCATCTTCGGTTTAAACCAGATTCTGCAGTTCCTTCCTACACCTTCTTTCCCAGTGTGTCTTCATTCTATGGTTCCCCCATGTCTACATCTGTTAGGGCAGAATATCTTCTCAGAGTCTCTCAGGCCACTTGGCATCTCTCAATGCTGCAGTTCCCAAGAACCTGGAGATGCTCTTCACTGCCCTCTGCTGTCTGTAGGTCAGGTTTACAGGCCACTTGTCGGCAGGTCTACAGCTAAAAGCTGCCTCTGTCCAGAGTAGCACATCATATTTCGCCTGGGCAGCTTACAACCCATCGGTATGAATATTGATTTCTCCAACTCCGTCATCGTACTAGTCATCGTACTAGTTTCACTGTCATCCTGTTGAGTTTCACTGTATAACTCGTTATCACCTACCCACAGCCAACAATGGACCATTGCGGGCTCCACCTTTCCTTGATCATCGTTTCTTTTTGCACATCTTTCATTCATTTGTTCCCTATCTCTCTATCACCATCTATATCTCTCGTTTCCCTCTCCCCTGACTCTCACTCTGAACAAGGATTCCAACCTAAAACGTCACCTATTCCTCCTCTCCAGAGATGCTGCCTGACCCGTTGAGTTAATCCAGCATTTTGTGTCTACATTTGGTGTCGGCAAAATGTCGCAGTGGTAGAGTTGCTGCCTTACAGCGCCATAGACCCGGGTTCGATCCCGACTACGGGTGTTGCCTGTACGGAGTTTGTACGTTCTCCCTGTGACCTCGTGGGTTTTTTCCGAGATCTTCGGTTTCCTCCCACACTCCAAAGGCGTGCAGGTTTGAAGGTTAATTGCGTTGGTATAAATGTAAATTGACCCTAATGAGCGGGGATCGCTGGTCGGTGCGGACTCAGTGGGCCGAAGGGCCTGTTTCCTCGCTGTGTCTCTAAACTAAACTAAAACTAGGAAGGTTCTCGACCTGAAACGTCACCCGTTCCTTCTCTCCAGAGATACTGCCAGTCCCACTGAGTTACTCCAGCTTTTTCTGTCTATTTATTATTATTTATTATTATTATTATTTTCAGTCTAAAACTAAACTATACCAGCATCTGCAGTTCCTTCCTACACATCCCGCCTGTAGGTGGCAGTAACGAGCTCCTCTGCACTGCTGTCTCCCCAGATGAAGATGTCATTATCGTCATGACCACCAATGATGGGATTCAAACATTCCAGGGAATTCTACATTTATAAATGAGGAGTAACAAGCTAAAGGTGGTGGAATAGTGCTATTAATAAGGAAGGGGGTCAGTGCTGTGATAAGAAATGGTGTGCAGGAAGGAACTGCTGGTTTAAACTGAAGATGGACACAAAAAGATGGAGTAACTCAGCGGGTCAGACGGCATCTCTGGAGGGAAGGAATGGGTGACGTTTCAGGTCGAGAAGAAGGGTCTCCTATTCCTTTTCTCCTGATAAGAAATGATGTTGGCTTGACAAATCATGACTTGGCATCAAAATCACTACAAGTGGAACTTAGACCCAGCAAAAGGCAGACTACATCAGTAGGAATTATCCATACAGTGAAAAGCTTTTGTCGTCCTTCCGCTGACCATGTCAGTGTCAGTAAGACCAAGGAACTGATTGTGGACTTTGGAAGAGGAAGGACGAGGATCTACAAACCTGTCTTCATTGGCGGGACGATGGTGGAGAGAGTCAAAAGCGTTAGATTCATGGGTGCGTATATCTCTCGAGACCTGTTTTGGACTCAGCACGTTGATGCAATCGTAAAGAAAGCCCATCAACGTCTCTACTTCCTGCGGAGATTCGGTACGTCAATGAATGCTCTTCTACAGGTGTACAGTGGAGAGCACATTGACTGGTTGCATCACGGTCTGGCTAGGTAGCTCAAACATACAGGAACGAAGAAGACTGCAGAAAGTTGTGAACAATGCCCAGTCCAGTTCATCACGGGTACTGACCTCCCCACCATCGAAGGGATTTACAGGAGTCGCTGCCTCAAGAAGGCAGCCAGCATCATCAGAGACCCACACCACCCTGGCCACACACTCGTTTCACCCCTGCCATCGCGAAAGAAGGTACAGGAAAATTGTCCAGGTTCAGGTAAAGCTTCTTCCCTACAGCCATCAGGCTATTAAACACGACAACCTCTAAATAGGCTCTGAACTACATAGACTTGGGGCATTATTTGTGTCTTTGCACTATTATTGTTGATTTATTTGTTTGTTTATACACACACGCGCGCACACACACACACATATAAATATATTGTTTATATATATTCTTTACTAGACCAAGTGGACCTGTTGGGCCCAAACCTCTCCTGCATTGGTGCAGCACCCTCTCCTCCCCCCTCCCCTCCACTCCCCCTCCCCTTTCCCTCCCCCTCCCTCCACTCCCCCTCTCCCTCCACTCCCCCCTCCCTCCATCTCCCTCCCCCCTTCCCCTCCCTCCCACTCCATCCCCCTCAACCCCCCTCCCCTTCCCCACCCTTTCCCCACTCATTCCATCCCCCTCAACCCCCCTTATTCCCCCTCCTCCTCCCTCCCCCTCCCCTCCCAACATCTCCCTCCCCAGGAGATAGATTTAAACTTTAAAATGTGAATAACTTAAAAAATATAACACCGATTTCAATGAAACTTCTTCCATTAGCACCAAAGGGACGACGGTGAGTAAGGTGGGCCTAAAATTGTCGCGCTATCGTGTACCGTTTTGGCTGTAGTTCAGGAACAAACAAACAAACAAACAAGAGTTTTAGTATATAGATATAGATGTGCGTGGTAGGGGACATATAACCATATAACCATATAACAATTACAGCACGGAAACAGGCCCGTTCGGCCCTACCAGTCCACGCCGACCACTTTCTCTGACCTAGTCTCATCTACCTGCTCTCAGACCATAACCCTCCAATCCCCTCCCATCCATATACCTATCCAATTTACTCTTAAATAATAAAATCGAGCCTGCCTCCACCACTTCCACCGGAAGCTCATTCCACACAGCCACCACCCTCTGAGTAAAGAAGTTACCCCTCATGTTACCCCTAAACTTTTCTCCCTTAATTCTGAAGTTATGTCCCCTTGTTGGAATCTTCCCCACTCTCAAAGGGAAAAGCCTACTCACGTCAACTCTGTCCGTCCCTCTTAAAATTTTAAAAACCTCTATCAAGTCCCCCCTCAACCTTCTACGCTCCAAAGAATAAAGACCCAACCTGTTCAACCTCTCTCTGTAGCTTAAGTGCTGAAACCCAGGCAACATTCTAGTAAATCTCCTCTGTACCCTCTCCATTTTGTCGACATCCTTCCTATAATTTGGCGACCAGAACTGCACACCATACTCCAGATTCGGCCTCACCAATGCCCTGTACAATTTCAATATTACATCCCAACTTCTATATTCGATGCTCTGATTTATAAAGGCAAGCATACCAAACGCCTTCTTCACCACCCTATCCACATGAGATTCCACCTTCAGGGAACGATGCACAGTTATTCCCAGATCCCTCTGTTCCACTGCATTCCTCAATTCCCTACCATTTACCCTGTACGTTCTATTTTGATTTGTCCTACCAAAATGCAGCACTTCACACTTATCAGCATTAAACTCCATCTGCCATCTTTCAGCCCACCCTTCCAAAAGGCACAAGTCTCTGTAGACTTTGAAAATCTACTTCATTATTAACTACACCACCTATCTTAGTATCATCTGCATACTTACTAATCCAATTTGCCACACCATCATCCAGATCATTAATGTAAATGACAAACAACAGTGGACCCAACACAGATCCTTGGGGTACTCCACTAGACACTGGCCTCCAACCTGACATACAGTTGTCAACCATTACCCTCTGCTATCTCCCATTCAGCCATTGTTGAATCCATCTTGCAACCTCACTATTAATACCCAACGATTTAACCTTCTTAATCAACCTTCCACGTGGAACCTTGTCAAATGCCTTACTGAAGTCCATATAGACAACATCCACAGCCTTGCCCTTATCAATTTCCCTGGTAACCTCTTCAAAAAATTCAAGAAGATTAGTCAAACATGACCTTCCAGGCACAAATCCATGTTGACTGTTTCTAATCAGGCCTTGTTTATCCATGTGATTATATATATGTTTCAGGTCAGCACCACTACCACACCTGGGGCAGTCAGATCACCTGTCCATATTCCTAACTCCAGCATACACCCCACTCAGGAGGAAAGCTCCAGTCACCATAAAGACTGTTAAGACATGGCCTGAAGGAGCTTCCTCGCAGCTGCAGGATTGCTTCGAAAGGACCAACTGGGATATTTTTGAGGATCAGGACTTGGAGGAGTACACATCAACTGTACTTTGCTACATCCAAAACTGTGTTGACAATGTCACCGTCGACAAACGCATCCGGTTGTATCCCAATCAAAAACCCTGGATGACAAAGGATGTCAGGTCTCTCCTCAAGGACCGTAACACCGCCTTCAGGTCTAGTGATAGAGCTCTATACAGTGCTGCTAGAACCAACCTGAAGAGAGGCATCAAGGATGCCAAAGCGTCCTACAAGAGGAAGATTGAGGACCACTTTTCCAACAATGACCCACGGCGGGTATGGCAAGGCATCCAGCACATCACCAACTACAAGACCAGCAACCGCACGACTGCCGACGGCGACACCTCGCTGGCTGAGGAACTTAACTGTTTCTTTGCTCGTTTCGAGGTGAAAGCTACAGTGGCAGACATAACACCCTCTCCAGCACCTGACAGCAACACCTTCACTGTGCAGGAGTATGATGTTAAGCGCGTGCTCAGAGCAGTGAATCCCAGGAAAGCTGCAGGCCCCGATGGTGTGACGGGCAGAGTGCTGAGGGAATGTGCAGACCAATTATCTGAGGTCTTCACAAAAATCTTCAACCTGTCCCTTTTAAAATCCACCATCCCTCCCTGCCTGAAGTCCGCCATAATCATCCCACTGCCGAAAAAGTCTGTCATCAGCGGTCTTAACGACTACCGTCCGGTAGCACTCACACCGGTCATCACAAAGTGCTTCGAGAGACTGGTCCTGCAGCACATCAAAGCCAGCCTCCCACCCACCTTCGACCCACACCAGTTTGCCTACAGAGCAAATAGGTCTACAGGGGATGCCATCGACACTGCTCTTCACACTGCACTGACCCACCTTGAACACCAGGGGAGCTATGTGAGGATGCTCTTCCTCGACTTCAGCTCTGCCTTTAACACGGTCATCCCGAGCAGACTGGTCACCAAACTCTCCGACCTTGGATTTTCCCAAACCATCTGCCAATGGATCAAGGACTTCCTGACCAACCGCCCCCAGACCGTCAAAATAGGCCCTCACCTCTCCTCCACCATTACACTGAGCACCGGCTCACCACAGGGCTGTGTGTTGAGCCCCATCCTTTACTCCCTCTACACTCACGACTGCGCCCCCACCCATCCCACCAACACCATCATCAAGTTCGCGGATGACACGACTGTGGTTGGACTCATCTCAGAAGGAGATGAGACAGCCTATAGGGATGAAATCCAAAGGCTGGCAGCATGGTGTTCAGTGAACAATCTGGTCCTGAACTCCTCCAAAACAAAGGAACTTATAATTGACTTTAGAAAAACCAGTGGAGATTACGACCCACTCTACATCAATGGGGTCTGTGTGGAAAGGGTACCAGCTTTCAGGTTCCTGGGTACGCACATCGCAGAGGATCTTACCTGGTCTACCAACACCATCACCACAGTAAAGAAGGCACAGCAGAGACTCCACTTCCTGAGGATCCTCAGGAAAACCTACCTGCAGGAGAAGCTCATGTTGTCCTTCTATCGCTGCTCCATCGAGAGTGTGCTGGCATACTGTATAACCACATGGTATGCCAGCTGCTCAGAAAAGGACAGGAAGGCCCTTCAGAGGGTCATCACGACGGCCCAGAAGATCATCGGCTGCTCACTGCCCTCCCTGGAGCACCTGTTCAGCCTACGCTGCCTCAGTAGAGCAGGCAAAATAATAAAAGATCCATCCCACCCCGGCCACCGTCTGTTCATCTGCCCTCTGGTCGACGTTTCAGGTCGATCAAATCCCGAACAAACAGACTTAAGAACAGTTTTTACCCCAGGGCCATACGAGAACTGAACACTACCTTTGCACTAGGCAACACCGTTAAAAAATCTTGTACTTAATTTAATTGTATTTAATTGTATTTATGTATCTATTTGTTTTTGCATTTATTGCATATATGTTTGTACGCACCGTCAGGATTGGCTATTTTTTTAATTTCGTTGTACTCGTTGCAATGACAATAAATGAATATTATTATTATTATTATTATTATTAAGTATCTTTTCCATTAATTTTCCCACCACAGACGTCAAACTAACAGGTCTATAATTGCTAGGTTTACTTTTAGAACCTTTTTTAAACAAAGGCACAACATGCGCAATGCGCCAATCTTCCGACACCATCCCCGTTTCTAATGAGATGGGTGGGGAATGTGGGTAGTGAGAAATGCAGGTGGTGGGTGATGTCGGTGGTGTGGGACGTGGGTGGTGAAGGATTGGTGGTGGGGACGTGGGGGAGTGGGGTAATGGGTGGGTAATGTGGGTGGTATTGGAGTGGAGATGGGGCTTTGGGGGGATCTCATTAGGAATGCAAGATGTAAAGACACTGCCCTGGACTGAGCGATGGGCACCCTTAGCTCAGAGGACAGGCTGTCCGGTTTCTGCCAGCCCCCACCGTCTGTGGGACCACCCCGCTGCTCACTCTGCTGGTGACCACAATAATCTACTGGAGGCATCAGCAAACTCAGTGCCGCGTCCAACCGACCCGATCAGAGCAGCAAAACATCGATGTCTGCAGTGGCTTCAAAGCCCTGCAGATGGCGCACCGTGACAACACCCCTGGGACCTGGCGGCCTTCACGGTACCAGGTTACGAGGGGCAGGACTGGCAGCTCAATGTTCCAGGATGCAGGGGCGAGGGTAAAAGAGGAGGGGGTGTTGTGTTATTTGTTACGGAAGGTGTAGAAACATAGAAAAATAGTAGGAGTAGGAGTAGGCCATTCGGCCCTTCAAACCAGCACCACCATTTAATATGATCATGGCCGATCATCTAAAATCGGTACCCCGTTCCTGCTTTTTCCCCATATCCCTTGATTCACAATCACAATCATACTTTATTAGCCAAGTATGTTTTGCAACATATACGAGGAACTTCATTTGCCGTACAGTCATAACAATAAAAAGCAACAGGACACACAAAATACATTTTAACATGAACATCTACCAAAGTGACTCCTCCACATTCCTCACTGTGATGGAAGGCAAAGAAAGGTTCAATCTCCCCCTTCTTTGTCCGGTCGGGGGCCTCGAGCCTTCCATTGACGGGACGATCTTGACTCCCGTAGCCAGCAGCAGGCCTTCCTCGTCGGGGCGATCGAACTCCTGCAATGGGGGGGGGGGGGGGATTTCAGCCCCACCCCCTGCGCCGGGCGATCTACCCTGGGTCGGAGGTATTTATTCACAAAATGCTGGAGTAACTCAGCAGGTCAGACAGCATCTCAGGAGAGAAGGAATGGGTGACGTTTCGGGTCGAGACCCTTCTTCAGTCTGAATGGTATTTCTTCTCCTGAGATGCTGCCTGACCTGCTGAGTTACTCCAGCATTTTGTGAATAAATACCTTTGATTTGTACCAGCATCTGCAGTTATTTTCTTACACTGCCCCGGGTCGGGGCTTGTCAAACCTCGTGCGGCTTTTGGAGCTCCCGACCGGCCTCAACCCGAGGCTGCGAGCTCCGCGATGTTAAAGTCCACAGGCCGCGGTTGGATCGCCGATCCAGGCAAGGAATCTCACGCTCAGATGGTAAGTCCATGCCCCACGGTGGGGCTCAAAGTCAGTCCCAGGCAAAGCCTCCAGCTCCATGATGTTAGGCCGCAGAGTGACCAGAGATACGATCCGGAAAACAATCGCACCTCCGGCAAGATACGAGATTGAAAAAAGTTTCCCCCGGCCTACCCACCCACATAAAACAAACCAGAGAACATTAACACAGACTTTGAAAACGTACCAAAAGTAACAAATAACGTTTGAAAAGGACTGTAGGCGAGGTAGCCATCGTGCGGCGCCCCCTGGTGTTTAGCCCTAAGAGCTAAATCTAACTCTCTCTTGGAAACATCCAGTGAATTGGCCTCCACTGCCTTCTGTGGCAGAGAATTCTACAGATTCACAACCCTCTGGGTGCAAAAGTTTTTCCTCATCTCGGTCCTAAATGGAGTACCCCTTATTCTTAAACTGTGACCCCTGGTTCTGGACTCCCCCAACATCGGGAACACTTTTCCTGCATCTAGTCTGACCAATTCTTTAAGAATTTTATATGTATCTATAAGATCCCTTCTCATCCTTCTAAATTCCAGTGAATACAAGCCCACTCGACCCATTCTTTCATCATATGTCAGTCTTGCCATCCTTGGAATTAACCTGGTGAATCTATGCTGCACTTCCTCAATAGCAATAATGTCCTTCCTCAAATTAAGAGACCAAAATTGCACACAATACTCCAGGTGTGATCTCACCAGGGCCCTGTACAACTGCAGTAGGACCTCCTAGCTCCTAAACCCACATCCTCTCGCAATAAAGGCCAGCACACCCTTCCCCAGATACGGTGCCCAAAATTGCTCACAATATTCCAAATGCAGCCTGATGTAATATAGAGCCTCAGCATTACATCCCTATTTTTGTATTCTAGCCCTGTTGAAATAAATGCTAGCATTGGGTTTGTCTTCTTTACTGCTGATTCAACTTACAGATTAACTTTTTGGGAATCCTGCACCAGCACTCCCAAGTCCCTTTGCACCTCCAAATTCTGGATTCTCATCTTCCTTAGCAACCTCCCGTGCGGCACCTTATCAAAGGGTTTCTGAAAATCTAGGACAACAACGTCTACTGACTCTCCTTTGTCTGTCCTGCTATTTACTTCTTCAAAGAATTCCAGCAAATTTATCAGGCAAGACCTCCCCTTCACAAAGCCATGCTGACTTCTGCCTATTTTATCATGAGCTTCTCAGTACTCCTTAACCTCATCCTTTATAATAATGGACTCTAACATCTTGCCAACCACTGAAGTCAGACTAACCGGCCTATAGTTCCCACTATTTTGTTTTGCTCCCTTCTTGTACCACGGGGTAATATTGGCAATTTTCTGGAACCGCTCCTGACTAGTGATTCTTGAAATATCACTATTACCTCCACAATCTCTAAAGCCACCTCTTTCAGAACCCTAGGGTGCAGTCCACCTGGTCCAGGTGACTTATCCACCTTCAGCCCTTTCAGCTTCCCAAGCACCTCCTCCCCGGTAATAGCCACTCCACTAACTTCCATCCCCTGACTCTCTTGAATTTCAGGCACGTTGCTGGTGTCTTCCACTGTGAAGACTGATGCAAAAAAGTTATTCAACTCCACCGCCATTTTTTTATTCCCCATTATCACTTCTGCATTATTCTCCAGCGGTCCAACTGCCTCTTTCTTACTCTTTATTTAACTGAAGAAACTCTTGCTAGTATGGCGAGTCCGAAACTTGCTAGTTGTAGACGAAGTTTATTGCAGCCGCAATACACGAATACAGAATCAAAACAACAAGTTACAGGACAACCAATATAAACTTACTGTCTTCCTTGAAGACTTCGCCGAACTGGCTAAATCGGGCGCCAAACGCGCACCTGACATCGCTGGCCAATCAGCGATGTCGCTTGCTGGACCAATCCTCATGGTCGCGTTCCCACGTGACCTCGCTGGCCAATCCGAGGGTTCGACGACCTGGACCATTCTCTATGGTCGCTACATGACCCCCCCCCAGAACCCGAGGTGCGGAACCTAGCAGGGAGCCGGATTTCGCGACCATAACGAGTACGGAGAGGGACAGCCTGAACCACAGGAGCCGGAGGTTCCGGACTTGGTGGAACAGCCGGAACGGGAGGTTCTGGAGGAACTACCGGAACGGGGGGTCCTGGAGGAACTGCCGAAACGGGGGGTCCTAGGGGAACTGCCGAAACTGGAGGTCCCGGAGGAACTGTCGGAATGGGGGTTTGTGGACTGGGCGGAACTAATGGAGGTCGGCCTCTTCTAGGGGTTTGACCGACCAGGACTGGTTGATCTGGGTCCAAATGGGCAGGTTTGAGCCGGGACACCGAGACGAGTTCACTCTTGCCGCCCATGTCTAAGGTGAAAGTAGCCGTTCCCTTACGTAAAACCCGAAACGGCCCTTGATAGACCCTCTGCAACGGGGCGCGATGGGCATCTTTACGCAAAAAAACAAACTCACAGTCCTTCAGGGAAGACGGTTCATGTACCATGGGACACCCATGACGTGAAGTCGGCACTGGAGCCAGGGAGCCCACCCGTTCCCGGAGAGCTGCTAACGCTGATGGGACTGTAGGGAGCAGGGCTGAAGTGTCCGGAAACAGATCTCCAGGTACTCGAAGGGTCGAGCCATATACCAGCTCTGCGGACGACGCACCGAGATCTGGCTTAGGAGCCGTCCGGATGCCCAACAGAACCCAAGGGAGTTGGTCTACCCAGTCTGGGCCTTCAAGCCTTGCACAGAGGGACGCCTTAAGTTGGCGGTGGAACCTTTCTACGAGTCCATTTGCCTGGGGGTGATATGCAGTTGTGGGTTGCAATTTGGACCCGTACAGTTCCGCCAGCGCGGCCCAGAGGGAGGAAGTGAACTGTGGTCCTCTGTCAGTTGTAATAACTGCCGGGACCCCGAAACGAGCTACCCAGTGAAGGGCCAAAGTCCTAGCACAAGACGCTGACGAGATATCAAACAATGGGAAAGCCTCTGGCCACCGGGTGAACCGATCCACCACCGTGAGGAGGTGGGTGTAGCCCCGGGAGGAAGGCAAAGGCCCGACCAAATCCACGTGGATGTGGAAAAAACGAAAAGCCGGGACTTCGAAATCCTGTACGGGGGGCTGGACGTGGCGCTGGACCTTAGCGGTCTGACAGGGCACGCAGGAACGTGCACATCCCGCTACCTGTTTCCGCAGGCCATGCCAGACAAACCTCGCTGCCACCAAGGCAGAGGTGGAGCGGATGGACGGGTGTGCCAGCCCATGAATGGCATCGAAAACCCGGCGCTGAAGGGAGGGCGGTACTACCGGCCTGGGGCGAGGAAGAGAAACATCGCACCAGACTTTCGTGCCCTCCGACCCACAAGCTACCTGGGCCAACTTCAATCCCGAAGTGGTGGACTGGTACGTCGAAACGGTATCCGCCAGGAGCTGTGCCTCCGCAAGCTCCTGGGGATCCACTTCGCAGTCCACCGCCGAAATAGGGGGAAAAGCAGGTCTAGACAGGGCGTCAGCAACGGCATTCAGCTTACCCGCGACATGACGGACATCTGTGGTAAATTCGGAGATAGCAGTCAGGTGCCGCTGCTGGCGGGCCGACCATGGGTCAGACAATTTCAAAAAAGCAAATGTTAATGGCTTGTGGTCCGTAAATGCCACAAATGGGCGGCCCTCGAGGAAATACCTGAAATGACGGACCGCTAAATGGAGAGCTAGAAGCTCTCGGTCAAATGCGCTATATTTCAGCTCGGCCGAATTTAGTTGCCGGCTGAAAAACGCTAAAGGCTGCCAACGGCCACCAACCTGCTGCTCCAGAACCCCGCCCACCGCCACGTCAGAGGCGTCAACCGTCAGGGCCGTGGGGGCGGAGGGGCTCGGATGGACCAGCATGGTGGCGTCTGCCAAGGCTGCCTTAGCTGCCGTAAAAGCCGACTCTGCGGCCGGGGACCACAACAACTCTACCGGATTACCTGCAAGGCATTGGAAAAGTGGGCGCAGGACTCGCGCCGCTGCCGGAACGAATCTATGGTAGAAATTAACCATGCCTACGAACTCCTGCAGCCCTTTTACTGTGGTAGGCCTGGGGAAAGCCCGGATAGCCTCCACCTTCTCTGGCAAAGGGACAGCGCCGGCAGAGGTAATTCTGTGACCTAGAAAATCGAGAGCAGGCAGGCCGAATTGACATTTGGAGGGTTGAATAATGAGCCCGTGGTCTTGGAGCCGCTGGAACACGGTCCGCAAATGGGCCTGGTGTTCTTGCACTGAGGGGCTGGCTACCAGGATGTCGTCTAAATAAATAAACACAAAGGGTAAACCCCTGCCCACGTGGTCCATCAGTCGCTGGAAAGCCTGTGCCGCGTTCTTTAAACCGAAAGGCATACGCAACCATTCAAACAACCCGAACGGAGTAATAGTTGCAGTTTTTTGTATGTCCTCCGGTCGCACTGGAATCTGATGGTATCCTCGCACCAAATCGATTTTGGAAAACACCACCGCTCCTTCCAGTCCAGATGAAAAGTCCTGTAGGTGCGGTATGGGGTAGTGATCAGCCGTGGTGACAGCATTGAGACGCCGATAATCGCCACATGGCCTCCACCCCCCAGATGCCTTGGAGACCATGTGTAACGGCGAGGCCCACGGGCTGTCAGACTGACGAACAATTCCCATTTCCTCCATCTTCCTGAACTCCGCCCGTGCCACCACCAGTTTGTCTGGAGGTAGTCTCCTGGCCCGAGCGAAAACGGGAGGGCCTTCAGTGCGGATGTGATGGACTACACCGTGCTTAGCTGAAGGTGCGTCAAAACGTTGGACGAGCAGCTCTGGGAACTCTGCCAGAATCGCAGCATACGAGTCGGGGGCCGCGACGACGGCCTGGACAGTAGGGCTGGGCGAGGAGGCGATTGCCGGAGCGACGTGCTCGTCTTCAGCAGCGGGTCGGAGGTCGTTACCACGGACATCAGGAACCAGTGAAAAAGCCCAGAGAAAATCTGCGCCCAGGATCGCTTGTTTGACGTCGGCTATGATGAATGGCCATTCGTACGTGCGGAGGCCTAAAGCAAGGGACATCTTCCGTGTGCCGAAAGTGCGAATTGGGCTGCCGTTAACCGCGATGAGGGTGGGACCTGTCTTACCCGATCTGGTTTCGAGGTCGGTCGGCGGCACTATGCTGACGATGGCTCCGGTGTCTACCAAAAATTCTGTGTCCGTGAATCGATCATGGACATAGAGGCGCCGGTTCTGGCCAATCGTAACTGCCCCTATGTACGATCGGCCGAGGCATTTCCCGCGAAGGTACAAGGCTAACGACAGTTGCGGGATTCGTTACCCCATCGTAGGTGATAATAGCACCAGCCGCGCTTGTGCGGATCTTTTTGGCGGGCTTTCGGGGAATTGGCGGGAGACGTGGCGCCATCTTTCCGTCGCTGTGGCGTGGTCACCGATGTCGAGACTTTGTTGATGGAATCACTGGCCTTGTTTTTTCCCGCTATGAGCGCGTCCGCTTTCGCTGCATATGCTTCGGGGTCCTTAAAAGAACAATCCGTAAGCAGCAGTCGGACATCCTCGGGAAGTTTCTCGCGGAATGCCTGTTCAAACATCGGGCAATCCGTATGCTCACCGGCTAGCACCATCATTTCAGCCATGCGGACGGAAGGCAGTTGGTCTCCAAGCTCCGGTAGGTGCAGAAGTTTTGCCGCACCACCATGCTTATTTAACCCGAAGGTTCGCAGTAATGCCTTCTTCATGGTTTCGTATTTGTCTTCCGCAGGTGAAGTTATGATAAACCGCATCATGCGCTTGGTTGTGTCCGGCGATAGGGCGCTGACGAGGTTGAAGTACTTCGTGGAATCGTCCGACACCTTCTTTATGTGGAATTGAGCCTCGGCGTGGATAAACCAAGCTTGCGGTGCGTACGTCCAAAATAACGGAAGATGAACGCCTGCCGCGCCTGACTCCGGTGTGCCCTGCTCGGTCATCGTCAACGAGGCGTCGGGTTCCTGCTCAGTTGGTGATCGTCCAGATCACGTTCGGGGTCACCAATATGGCGAGTCCGAAACTTGCTAGTTGTAGACGAAGTTTATTGCAGCCGCAATACACGAATACAGAGTCAAAACAACAAGTTACAGGACAACCAATATAAACTTACTGTCTTCCTTGAAGACTTCGCCGAACTGGCTAAATCGGGCGCCAAACGCGCACCTGACATCGCTGGCCAATCAGCGATGTCGCTTGCTGGACCAATCCTCATGGTCGCGTTCCCACGTGACCTCGCTGGCCAATCCGAGGGTTCGACGACCTGGACCATTCTCTATGGTCGCTACACTAGCCTCTTTTATATTATTGGCTAGTTTACCTTCGTGTCTCATCTTTTCTCCGCGTATTGTCTTTTTAGTTACCTTCTGTTGTTCTTTAAAAGACTCCCAATCCTCTGGCTTCCCACTAACCTTTGCAATGTTATATGCCTTCTCTTTTAGTTTTATACTGTCCTTAACTTCCCTTGTCACCCACAGTCGTCCCATTCGCCCCCTAGAATCTTTCTTCCTCTTTGGAATGAAACGATCCAGAGGTGACATCACAGACGGTTCATCCAATGAGGCTATGAGGGTTGAGCTGAGGAACAAGAAAGGGATGATCACCATGTTGGGAGCGTACTAAATAGTCGATGGGAATGTTCCTCTCTTCCCCTCCCCCTTCCCAGATCTCCCACTGTCTTCCTGTCAACTCCCCCTCCCACTCCCAGTCTGACCTTACTGTCATGGGCCTCCTCCAGTGCCATAGTGAGACCCACCGGAAATTGGAGGAACAGCACCTCATATTTCGCCTGGGCAGCTTGCAGCCCAGTGGTATGAACATTGACTTTTCCAACTTTAGATAGTTCCTCTGTCCCTCTCTTCCCCTCCCCCTTCCCAGATCTCCCACTGTCTTCCTGTCTCCACCTATATCCTTCCTTTGTCCCGCCCCCCCTGACATCAGTCTGAAGAAGGATCTAGACCCGAAACATCGGCCATTCCTTCTCTCCTGAGATGCTGCCTGACCCGCTGAGTTACTCCAGCATTTTGTGAATAAATACCTTCGATTTGTACCAGTTATTTTCTTGCACTGAGCAAATATGCCAGGAGGTTGCAGACAGCTGCAGTTCAAATAAGGTTGTTGTAGTGGGAATTTTAAATTTCCCTATATTGACTGGGAATATCATAGTGTGACATGTTTAGACGGGGTGGAATTTGTCAAAAGTATTCAGGATAGTTTCCTCCGGCAATATGTAGAGACCCCACACGGGAGAGGGCAACACTTGATCTAGACTTGGGAAATTAGGAGAGGCAAGTGGATGAAGTGTTTGTGGATGAGCCGTTTGGACCCAGCGTCCACTGTTCTATTAGGTTTAACATAGTTAAGGATAGAGACCATGAGTTCAAATTCTAAATTGGGGCAAGGTCAATTTTGAAGGTAGGTCAGGAACTTGCCTGAATTCATTGGAGTAGGTTGTTTTGACGGAAAAGGAACGTCAGGATATGTCTCTAAACCTATCCGATCCATGTACCTGTCTGGGAGGGATTCCAAATAAAACATGCTTTTAGTGTAGGAAGGAACTGCAGATTTATACCAAAGAAAGACACAAAATGGCGGAGTAACTCAGCGGGACAGGCGACATCTCTAGATAGAAGGAATGGGTGACGTTTCGGGTTGAGACCCTTCTTCAAACTGAGATTCAGGGGAGAGGGAGACACAGAGATGAAGAAGGGTAATGTGTGAAACCACAACATCACAAGAGATGAGGTTCAAGGAAAATGTGGAATAGATGGTAGGAGAAGGTGAAATGAATGGTGAATAGATGATGCATCAGCACCGATCCTCACACCTTTCAAGCAATCATTCCAATGGTTAGTCTACTACATTCTAACCAAGGTCCAATTCAGGGGTGGACAGCGGGTATCTACTTCAGATAGTCATTGTACTAGCTTCAAAGTCATCTTGTCGAGTCTCATTGTCTGTAACTCGTTTTCACCTAGCCCACGAAGGTATCACAAAATGCTGGAGTAACTCAGCAGGTCAGGCAGCATCGAGGAGAGAAGGAATGGGTGACGTTTCGGGTAACTCAGTTGCCTGATGACAGCTGGGAAGAAACTGTCCCTGAATCTGGAGGTGAGCGTTTTCACACTTCTGTACCTTTTGCCCGATGGGAGAGGGGAGAAGAGGGAGTGGCCAGGGTGCGACTCATCCTTGGTTATGCTGCTGGCCTTGCCGAGGCAGCGTGAGGTATAAATGGAGTCAATGGAAGGGAGGTTGGTTTGTGTGATGGTCTGGGCTGCGTCTACAATCTGCTGCAATTTCTTGCGGTCTTGGATGGAGCTGTTCCCAAACCAAGCTGTCTCTCGAAGCCTGCATAATCCCGCATGGACTGACAGTTTTCCAGACTCCACCAGACAGGATGCCTGAACGGCTTTTGGAAATAGAACGGCAGCCTACGAAGTGAAGTCGGAATGGCAGGTGGGAGCTGGCATAGCCACCCAGAGCTATGCCAGCTCTGCATTGTCCTTCAGGCAGGCTTCCTGCTGACCCTTGGTCTTCAGGAGCTGATGGAAACACAGAAAGTGCTCAGTGAATTATTTGAGTTGAATGGAGCGTGTTTCAAGATGAGAGAAAGGATTTATAAGTATAAGAAAATAACTGTAGATGCTGGTACAAATCGATTTATTCACAAAATGCTGGAGTAACTCAGCAGGTCAGGCAGCATCTCGGGAGAGAAGGAATGGGTGACGTTTCGGGTCGAGACCCTTCTTCAGACAGGATTTATAAGTGCTTTGGCCCCCAGTCTTAAGATTTTGTGGAAAGCAACATTACTGACTGCAGCAGCTGCTGCCTCACAGCGTGTGAGACCCGTGTTTGATGCTGTCCTCGAGTGCTGTCTGTGCGGAGTTTGCACATCCTCCTTGTGACTACATGGGTTACGTCTGGGTGCTACGCTTTCCTCCCACGCCCCAAAAACGTGCAGTTTGTAGGTGAAGTGGTCACTGTACCAATCTCCCTCGTGTGGATGTGAAAGTGGGATAACATAGCACTAGTGTGAATGGGTGCCTGGTTGCATGCTGTGCCTTTCAATCATCAATATGGCAAGGGAACTGGATGGAGTTTGGAGAGTGCGTGGGCAGGACACTGGGAGTGCTGTGGTACCTGCGGTGGGCTCTGGAGCAGCTGGAAGGACGGCTCAGTGCCACACGGTAGAGTTGCTGCCCCACAGCGCCAGAGTCCCGGGTTCGATCCTGACCACAGGTGTTGTCTGTACGGAGTTTGTAATTTCTCCCTGTGACCACGTGGGTTTTCTCCAGGTGCTCCGGTTTCCACCCACGTCATAACAACATGCAGGTTTGTAGATTAATTGGCTTCGATAAGATTGTAAATTGTCCCCAGTGCGTAGGATACTGTTGATCACTGGTCAGCGCAGACTCGGTGGGCCGAGGGGCCTGTTTACGCACTGTATCTCTGATGTCTGAAGTCTAAAGCTGGGTAGTGTTGCGTTTGTGTGAATGAGACTGGGGTTTGCCGCGAATAATAAATAGGTGAATGAACAGAGCTGGATGGTCTCAGAGTGAGATGGTGAACGCGCGCGCGCGTGTGTGTGTGTGTGTGTGTGTGTGTGTGTGTGTGTGCGTGTGTGTGCGTGTGTGTGTGTGTGTGCGTGTGTGTGTGTGTGTGTGTGTGTGTGTGTGTGAAAGGCCGGGGCTTAGGAGCGGCACACCTCAAGAGTCCAGCTCCACAGTGGAAGGGAGAGAGCTGCACGCCAAGGTCCTGCCTGATCTGGGCTTCCCTTGGTGGGAGACGTATGAGGGTTGCCAACTTCCTCACTCCCAAATAAGGGACAAGGGGTGACGTCAACGCCCCGCGCCCCACGTGACCTCACCCAGCCAGCGGCCACGTGCTCCCGCTCCACCAATGGCGGCCGCGTGGGGCGCGGGGCGGTGACGTCACCCTTTGTCCATTATTTGGGAGTGAGGAAGTTGGCAACCCTACTAATACAGGACAAGGGCGGTCCCGTACGGGACAAACCAATTTAGCCCAAAATACGGGATGTCCTGGCTAATACGGGACAGTTGGCGACCCTACATATGATGCCTGGTTGGTTTTCAGTGACGCCATGGTGAAACATTGCCCTCGCATCCACCCCTCAAGTTCCAGCCACTGTTAAATCTGTGGAATTCTCTGCCACAGAACGCAGTGGAGGCCAATTCACTGGATTTTCAAGAGAGTTAGATTTGGCTCTTTGGGCAAATGGAATGAAGGGATATGGGGAGAAAGCAGGAACGGGGTACTAATTTTGGATGATCAGCCATGATCATATTGAATGGTAGGGCTGGCTCGAAGGGCTGAATGGCCTACTCCTGCAACTATTTTCTATGTTTCTATGTTAACATTCGTCATCACTGTTTGCAAATGGAGGATTGTTAGGAATACAACGTGTTGAAATGCAGAAATTGCCCTGTGGCTGACATAACGTTTCTTTGCAGCTAATCAAACCACTCACTTTAGTTTAGTTTAGTTTAGTTTAGAGATGCAGCGCGGAAACAGGCCCTTTGGCCTACTGAGTCCACGCTGACCATCGATCACCCATTCACACTGGTTCCATGTTATCCAATTTTCTCATCCACTGTCTACACACGAGGGGTAATTTACAGAGGGCCAATTAACCTACAAACTCCCTCACCTTTGGAATGTGGGAGGAAACTGAAGCACCCGGAGGAAACCCACACAGTCACAGGGAGAGCGTGCAAACTCCACACTGACAGCACCCAAAGACGGGATCGAACCGGGGTCTCTGGCACTGTGAGGCAGCAGCTCTACCTGCTGCACCGCCGTGCCGCCCACCTGTGTGTGTGTGGGTGTGTGTACTCCCCCCTCACCTGCTCACACAAACAGCAGCGACCTTAACTGGACCTTTGATGCATCACGTTACCTTTTGGAAGTTGTTTAATGCACTGGAACGTCCTTGGGCCAAGTAAAATGACCGTGTTAACACAAATATATTCACACCCTTCAAAATGCAAATACCTTCATTGTGAGACCGATGTGTGGCTCAGGCTGTTTCAGGCTCTCAGCTCCACACATTCTCATTGCAAATAGGGCAATTGAATTAAATTAAGTCCTGTTATGCTTCACCCCTGGAGGGGGATAACAGCCATTCCTGGCATGAGTCAGGAGCAAATCCTTGGGTAAACCACATTTTATTAACAGGTTCTGGATTAAATGTGCCGCAATGGCTTGATAAGGAGATACTTGCTCGTTAGAAAAGATTAATAAGATGCTAATGTACAAATTCTTGCTTTTCATTTAATGGCATTACCTTCAAGAGTCAAGTTGCATACAAATTTGGAAGCAACCAATTGAGACGAAACCCAGTTATATGGAAGGGGTTGGAGACTTGTGACTAATTCTGGGTGTTTCTAGCAAGCCAGGGCCGAGGTGTTTGTGTGGAGAGTTGGAGCCAAAGGTGTGTGTTCATTCCTGGCACAGGGGCCACATCGCTGCCACTTCCAAGGTAGGACATTTTTGACACAGAGGGTGGTGGGTGTATGGAACAAGCTGCCAGAGGAGGTTGTTGAGGCTGGGACTATCCCATTGTTTAAGAAACAGCTGGACAGGTACATGGATAGGACAGGTTTGGAGGGTTATGGACCAAGCGCAGGCAAGTGGGACTAGGGTAGCTGGGACATTGTTGGCCGGTGTGGGCGAGTTGGGCTGAAGGGCCTGTTTTCACACTGTATCACTGTATGACTCTATGACATTTTTCCCAACTGCAAAGAGTTAAAATAGGTTCAAATGTTTCATTGAATTTTATTTGGGAAGGAATGGATTCAAGCAAATAAAGTGAAAATGGAACATAGACACAAAATGCTGGAGTAACTCAGACAGGCAGCATCAGAAGATCATCAGAAGAAGGGTCTTGATTGGAAACGTCACCCAATCTTTCTCTCCAGAGATGCTGTCTGTCTCGCTGAGTTACTCCAGCATTTTGTGTCTATCTTCGGTTTAAACCAGCAGCTGTAGAAACATAGAAAAATAGGTGCAGGAGAAGGCCATTCGGCCCTTCGGCCCTTCGAGTCAGATGGCTAATCATCTAATATCAGTACCCCGTTCCTGCTTTCTCCCCATATCCCTTGATTCCTTTAGCCCTAACAGCTAAGCCTTACTCTCTCTTGAAAACATCCAGTGAATTGTCTTCCGCGGCCTTCTGTGGCAGAGAATTCCACAGATTCACAACTCTCTAGGTGAAAACGTTTTTCCTCATCTCAGTCCTAAATGGCCTACCCCTTATACTTAAACTGTGACCCCTGGTTCTGGACACCCCCAACATCGGAACATTTTTCCTGCATCTAGCCTGTCCAATTCTTTAAGAATTTTATACGTCTCTATAAGATCCCCTCTCATCCTTCTAAATGACAGTGAATGCAAGCCCAGTCGACCCATTCATATGTCAGTCATCTCAGGAATTAACCTGGTGAACTTACGCTGCACTCCCTCAATAGCAAGAATGTCCTTCCTCAAATTAGGAGACCAAAATTGCACACAATTCTCCAAGTGCGGTCTCATCTGTAGTTCCTTCCTACTCAAAGTGAAGATGGATATGGATATTTGGATGTTGTTTATCACAACAGGTAGAGCTGCCGCCTCACAGTGCCAAAGACCCGGGTTCAATCCTGGTGTCTGTGTGGAGTTTGCACGTTCTAACTGTGAGGGTATGGGTTTCATCCGTGTGCTACTGTTTCCTCCCACATCCCAAAATATGCGCCGGTGTGTAGGTTGATGTTAGTTTGCTTTACTTTAGTGACACAGCACGGCAACTATCCTACACACTGGGGACAATTTACAATCTTGACCGAAGCCAATTAACCCGCGCACCTGTACATCTGCTGTAAGTTGTCTCCAGATGTTACAGTTTTCAGGCTCCTGTACCTTCTACCCGATGGCAGGAATGAGATGAGTGCTTGGTCAGGGTGCTGTGGGTCTCCAATGATGCCGGCTGCCTTTTTGAGTCAGAGACTCCAGAGACTAAATTATAGGAAGGATGTCGACAAAATGGAGAGGGTACAGAGGAGATTTACTAGAATGTTGCCTGGGTTTCAGCACTTAGGCTACAGAGAGAGGTTGAACAGGTTGGGTCTTTATTCTTTGGAGCGTAGAAGGTTGAGGGGGGACTTGATAGAGGTTTTTAAAATTTTGAGAGGGACGGACAGAGTTGACGTGGGTAAGCTTTTCCCTTTGAGAGTGGGGAAGATTCCAACAAGGGGACATAGCTTCAGAATTGAGGGACAAAGGTTTAGGGGTAACATGAGGGGGAACTTCTTTACTCAGAGGGTTGTGGCTGTATGGAATGGGCTTCCGGTGGAAGTGGTGGAGGCTGGCTCGATTTTATTATTTAAGAGTAAATTGGATAGGTATATGGATAGGAGGGGATTGGAGGGTTATGGTCTGAGTGCAGGTAGATGAGACTAGGTCAGGGAGAATGGTCGGCGTGGACTGGTAGGGCCGGACAGGCCTGTTTCCATGCTGTAGTTGTTATATATGTTATATGTTAAATCCCTTCGAAGGCAGGATAAAAACGCGGCATTTGAAGAGACATGTTGATTCTCGAGCAGAATAAAACACCCGGAGATTTAGATCTGAGATATTGCCATCCCACCGTGAAAAGTCCTCTGGAGTTTGAGCAGGACTTGTGGGTGAAATTCATTCGTCTGACGGGAGTTTATTTTAAAGGTCAGCAGGTAAAGTGGACGCAGACCTTGAGTGTGAAGGAGGTGGGTCAGAAGAAGCATGACCAGTGTCCAGGGGAGTGGGGGTAGCACACAGCACGGGGAACAAGGTGGTCTACCTCAGAGCACAAGGGCAGGGTTAGGGGCCATTTCAGGTGGGGTGCTCCCAATGTGTTTATTTTATCTTAATCCGTTTTTAATCGCTTTGTTTAATCCTAACCATGGCAATAAACAACGTGGGTTGTTCAGGAAATCCATGCAATGGGTTGGAGCTGACACATTCTCCTTTCTAACAGGGCTCTCTGTGCTCCGGCCACTTAAACTGTGGCATGTGCCCTGGATTACAACATACGCAGCTGACTAAACCCATAGTTTCCACCCAGCGACGTGCCTTGGACACTGGCATAGCCCCGGGAAAGGCCCAAGCTGTCGGCAGGACCTCCGCAGTAGGTAGGAATGAATCTTCTACCTCTCTGGTGACCCTCGGACGATCCTTGATCTGACTTTGCAGACTTCACCTTGCACTGGACGCTATTCCCTTATCATGTACCTGTTCACTGTGAATGGGTTGCTTGTAATCATGTATTGTCTTTCCGCTGACTGGTTAGCACGCAACAAAAGCTTTTCACTGTACCTCGCTCGGTACACGTAACAATGAACTAAACTGAACTGATCTTCTGCAATGATTCCCGTCCTCCTTGTTCTCTCAGCATTGTTGACTGTTCCTGAATTAGGAATCTCAGGGAGAGGGAGGGGGAGAAGGAGGAGGATAGGGAGAGGGAGAGGGAAGAGGAGAGGGAGAGGGGGAGGGAGGAGGAGAGGGAGAGGGGGAGGGAGAAGGAAAGAGACACACATGCACACACCATCAATTGTTTCTGCAAATTAGAAGGTTGCTGGCTGGGAGGCACTGGGTACCTGCTTGCCTGTTCATAAACAGAACTTAGAACAGTACAACACATGAACAGGCCCTTCGGCCCACGAGGTCTGTGCCGACCATGACTCCTGAACTAATCAATAGACAATAGACAATAGACAATAGGTGCAGGAGGAGGCCATTCGGCCCTTCGAGCCAACACCGCCATTCAATGTGATCATGGCTGATCATTCTCAATCAGTACCCCGTTCCTGCCTTCTCCCCATACCCCCTGACTCCGCCATCCTTAAGAGCTCTATCTAACTCTCTCTTGAATGCATTCAGAGAATTGGCCTCCACTGCCTTCTGAGGCAGAGAATTCCACAGATTCACAACTCTCTGACTTAAAACGTTTTTCCTCATCTCAGTTCTAAATGGCCTACCCCTTATTCTTAAACTGTGGCCCCTTGTTCTGGACTCCCCCAACATTGGGAACATGTTTCCTGCCTCTAACGTGTCCAACCCCTTAATAATCTTATACGTTTCGATAAGATCCCCGCTCATCCCATAACCATAACACCATAACATAACAACACTTTATTGTCACTCGGCACAACACCGAGCGAAATTTCAGCAGTCACACAAAATACAGCAAAAAAGAAAAGAACACAGGACACCCGACCCCAACACAAACATCCATCACAGTGACTCCAAACACCCCCTCACTGTGATGGAGGCAACAAAACTTCCCCTCTCTTCCCCCCGCACCCACGGACAGGCAGCTCGACCCCTACCGAGGCAAACGACACGCACAGCCCCCGCAAGGGGATGGAAGGCCCCGCGGCCGAGCCGCCCCGGGCACCGAAACGTCCCGCGGCCACACCGGGCGATGTTAAGTCCAACGGCCGAGCCGCACCGGGCACTGAAACGTCCCGCGGCCGAACAGCGCTGACGATGTTAAGTCCAGCGGCCAAGCCGCACCGGGCACTGAAACGTCCCGCGGCCACACCGGGCGATGTTAAGTCCAGCGGCCAAGCCGCACCGGGCATTGAAACGTCCCGCGGCCGAGCCGCACCGGGCACTGAAACGTCCCGCGGCCACACCGGGCGATGTTAAGTCCAGCGGCCGAGCCGCACCGGGCACTGAAACGTCCCGCGGCCGAGCTGCGCCGGCAATGTTAAGGCCCGCAGCCGAGCCGCACCGGGCACTGAAACGTCCCGCAGCCGAGCTGCGCCGGCAATGTTAAGGCCCGCAGCCGAGCCGCACCGGGCACTGAAACGTCCCGCAGCCGAGCTGCGCCGGCAATGTTAAGGCCCGCAGCCGAGCCGCGCCCCGGGGAAGAGACCTAATAAAATAAAGGTTTCCCCCCGCCCCACCCCACCCCACACCCCCACCACACACCCCCACCACACATACACAGCCAAAAACAGAAACAAAAACCATCCCAACACCGACACAAACAAAAAAAAAAGAAAAAAAGACAACAGACTGCCAGAGAGCCGCAGCCGTTAGGCGCAGCCAACTCCTCCTTCTAAATTCCAGTGTAAACAAGCCTAGTCGCTCCAGTCTTTCAACATATGACAGTCCCGCCATTCCGGGAATTAATCTAGTAAACCTACGCTGCACGCCCTCACTAGTAAACCTACGCTGCACACCCAGGCAGCTAAGAGTAAGCAAGCCTGGATGATGGGAGAAATTGAGTCTGTGGTCAGGAAAACGAAGGAGGCATGGGACAGGTACAGGCAGCTAGGATCAGCCGGGAACGGAGGAACATACTTAAGAAGAAAATCAGGAAGGCAAAAATAGAGCAGGAGATATTATTAAGGGAAATGGCAGATTATATTAAGGGAAATCCAAAGAGATTTTACAAGTACATTGAGGGAAAGAGGGTGACTAGAGAGAGAATAGGAGCCCTCAGAAATTGAAGTGGCCATCTCTGTGAAGAGCCACAGGAGATGGGCAATGACCTCAATGAATATTTCTCTGCTGTTTTTACCGTAGGGAAGGACACAAAGACAGGGGAACTTGGGATAGTTAATGGAAGTGGTCACGCTTACAGTCAACAAGGTGCTGAACGTTGTATGGTGTATGAAAGTAGACAAATCTCCAGAGCCTGATCAAATATATCTAAGGACACTGTGGGAAGCTGGTGCCCTGGCTGAGAAATATGAATCATCATTAGACACTGGGGAACATTTAAAGTGGATGGCAAGGCTCAGGGGAGTGCTGTAGGGCAGAGGGATCTAGTGGGGCAGGTGCCCAGTTCCTTGAAAATGGCATCACAGGTAGATAAGGTGGGTCAAGAAGGCTTTTGTTACACTTCATCAGTCAGGGTATTGAGTGTGGAAGCTGGGATGCTATGTTATGGTTGTACACGACGCTGGTAAGGACACATTTGGAGTATTGCGTTCACCCTGCAGTAGGAAAGAGTGCAGAGAACATTCACGAGGATGTTGCCAGGACTTGAGCTGTAGCGAGAGGTTGAGCAGATTAGGACTTTATTCCTTTAGGGCAGGAGGATGAGGGGTGATCTTATAGCGGTGTATAGGATCACGAGGGGAATAGAGAGGGGAGTGGCACCATTGCTGTTTTCACTCTCTCGTCATCTGCAAACTTACTAATCTGTCTTGTACATTCTCATCCAAAGCATTGCTATGGATGACAGTGGGAGGCATTGCAGGTAGTGAAGAGGGTTGCTAGAAATTGCAGCAGAATCTTGGGAAGGGGGTGGGGGGGGGGGCTGAAAGATGGTTAATGGAGTTTAATACAGATAAGTGCAAGGTGTTGCATTTTGGTAAGTCTATGCAGGTCAGGACCTACACAGAATGGCAGAGCTCTGGGGAATGTGAGAGCAGAGGGATCTCGGAGTGCGGGAACATAGTTCCTCTGTGTCAGGTTAGGTAATGGGGAAGTGCAGCGAGATCTGGGTGTCCTTATACACCAGTCACTGAAAGTTGGCGTGCAGGTACAGCAGGCAGTGAAGAAAGCTAATGGCATGTTGGCCTTCATAACGAGAGGACTTCAGTATAGGAGTAAAGAGATCCTTCTGCAGTTGTATAGGGCCCTGGTAAGACCACATCTGGAGTATTGTGTACAGTTTTGGTCTCCTAATTTGAGGAAGGACATCCTTGTAATTGAGGCAGTGCAGCGTAGGTTCACGAGATTGATCCCTGGGATGGCGGGACTGTCATATGAGGAAAGATTGAAAAGACGGCATGTATTCACTGGAGTTTAAAAGGATGAGAGGGGATCTTATAGAAACACATAAAATTATAAAAGGACTGGACAAGCTAGATGCAAGAAAAATGTTCCCAATGTTGGGGGAGTCCAGAACCAGGGGCCACAGTATTAGACTAAAGGGGAGGCCATTTAAAACTGAGGTGAGAAGGAACTTTTTCACCCAGAGAGTTGTGAATTTGTAAAATTCTCTGCCACAGAGGGCAGTGGAGGCCAAATCACTGGATGGATTTAAGAGAGAGTTGGATAGAGCTCTTGGGGCTAGTGGAATCAAGGGATATGGGGAGAAGGCAGGCTCTGGTTACTGATAGTGGATGATCAGCCATGATCACAATGAATGTTGGTGCTGGCTCGAAGGGTCGAATGGCCTCCTCCTGCACCTATTTTCTATGTTTCTATGTTTCTATGAAAGTGCCATCACCGGTGGATTGGTTGGTCAAGATGGCTTGTGGCACATTGGCCTTCATTAATCAGAGTATTGAACATAGTAGCTGTGAGGGAAAAAAATCTGCAGATGCCGGTTTAAATCGAAGGTAGACACAAAATGCTGGAGTAACTCAGCGGGTCAGGCAGCATCTCTGGAGAGAAGGAATGGGTGAGGTTTCGGGTCGAGACCCTTCTTCAGACTGATGTCGGGGGAGGGGATGGGACAAAGATAGGATGTAGTGGGAGACAGGAAGACTAGTGGGAGAACTGGGAAGGGGGAGGGGATAGAGTGGGGAAGCATGGACTACCTGAAGTGGGAGAAGTCAACGTTCGAACCGCTGGGGAGTAAACTGCCCCAGCGAAATTTGAGGGGTTGTTCCTCCAATTTGCGCTGGGCCTCACTCTGACAGTGGAGGGGGCCCAGGACAGAAAGGTCAGATTGGGAATGGGAGGGGGAGTTGAAGTGCTGAGCCACCGGGAGATCAGGTTGGTTGAGACGGACTGAGTGGAGGTGTATCAGGTTAGTTGAGACGGACTGAGTGGAGGTGTACCAGGTTGGTTGAGACGGTAATGTTACAGTTGCACAAGACATTGGCGAGGCCACATTTGGGGTATTGTGTTCATTTGTGGTCACCATGTTATAGGGAAGACGTTGCTAAGCTGGAGAGGGTGCAGAGAAGGCTTACGAGGATGTTGCCAGAATTTGAGGGCCTGAGCCAAAGGGAGAGGTTGAGCAGGCTAGGACTTTATTCCTTGGAGCTCAGGAGGATGAGGGATGATCTTGCAGAGTGCAGGAGATTATGAGAAAAATATGAGATTGGGTAAATGCTTGTTTTACCCAGTGTAGGAGAATCAAGAACCAGAGGACCTTGGTTTAAGATGAGAGGGGAAAGATTCAATAGAAACCTGAGTGACAACTTTTTCACACAGAGGGTGGTGGTTACATAGAACAAGCTGCCAGAGGAGGTGGTGAAGGCAAGAATTTAAAAGACATTTGGGCAGGTACATGGATAGGAAGGGTTTAGAGGGATATGAGCCAAATGCAGGCATCTTGGTCAGCATGGGTAAGTTGGGTTGAAGAGATTGTTCGACTCTGTATGACTCCAAGACTCCTGCGAAGCCATTTCTCCTCATCTCCGCCGACCCCTTATTTAGTGATGATGCCCTTTGGCTCCAGACCCCTCAAATGGAGAAAAAACCCTCCCCACCTTCAACCGGTTGAACAATGTCAGAATTATGCAAGTTTTGGTGTGACCTCCGCTCATCCTTCCAACCTCTGGTGACTGCTGGAGAAGTCCGCTCATCGCGGGAGCATCTGGTCAATCTTTGCCACACCCCCGTGATGCATGTACATCCTGTCTTTGGGAAAGATCACTTCAGTTTAGTTTTGTTTACTGTCACGTGTAAACCTATTGTTGCGTGCTACCCAGTCAGCGGAAAGACAATACAAGGTTACAATTGTGCCATTCACGGTGTGTGTGTGCACGTGTGTGTGTGTGTGAGTGCTTGTGTGAGTACTTGTGTGTGTGTATGCATGTATGTGCACGTGTGCGTGTGTGTGTGAGTAGTTGTGTGTGTGTGTGCATGTATGTGCACGTGTGCATGTGAGTGCTTGTGTGAATACTTGTGTGTGTGTGTGTGTGTGATTGTTTGAATGCATGCGAGTGTGAGTGCATGCGTGTGTGTTTGCATGTGTAAGTGTATGTGTGCATGAATACCAGGGCCGTGTGCGTGTGTGTGTGTGTGCCATTATAAATACTGTGTGTGTGTGTGTGTGTGTGTGTGTGTGTGTGTGTGTGTGCGCGTGCGCGTGCGCGTGCGTGCGCGCGCCATTATAAATACCTGGACCATTTGTGTGTGTGTATGAATGCGTGTGTTTGTTTGTGTGTGTGTACGAGTGGGTTTGTGTGTTTGTTTGCGTGTGCCATTATAAATGCACTCGGGCTGTGTGTGTATATGCCATTATATATGTTTCTGCAATTAGTTTACGCACTCATCTCATGAATATGTCGGGGAGGGGGGGGTGAGATTTTGCTTTGGCCGAAGCTTGCTGCCTGCCTGTCCCAGGGTGGAGGCTGGTTGCTCCAGTGTGGCCTGGTTCAGTGTCCTATGTCCTGTGTCAGACCCACTCCACAACAGCCCAACCAAGCACTGCACGGGTGGCTGCTCTCGCACGACGGCTTCGACAGCCGGTCAACCCCAGCCTCCACCTCCTGTCACTGTGATGGTGAGCACCACTGAATCATCTGGGACAAGCAGTCGTCGGTAAGGCTCGTGGCCACAGGAAACAAAAGTACTCATAAAAACAAGAAAACTATTCTTCTTTTTCTTTATGATTTTAAAGCCTTAGAGCACAATCGCGCACTAAATGTCAACTAAAATGTTAACCTAAATGAGTAAAGCTAACAGATAAGGATGCCTTTCCCCTGAGAGCAGACGTCCCCGTTCACTTGGCAGGGTGCCGTGAATGGAAAGGTCTCTCCCGCCTCACACTGGAAGCAGATTCCCCAGCTCGGGAGGAGGGAAGGCCTCACATGTCCTACATGTCCCTGTTGGCATCTATGAAGAGTCAAGATTTATTACAAATAAAAGTTGACTTTTATTCAAAATAACACCATCGGCCTCAGAGAGGAACGGATTTCTCAAGCTGCATTCACAGAGATGGGGAAGGTTTGGAGGATCGAAGGTTGAAAGATTGAAAGGTTTCTTCAGTCTGAATAAGGGTCCCGACCCGATGCGTTACCTGTCCGTGTTCTCCAGGGATGCTGCCTGACCTGCTGAGGTGCTCCAGTGTTTTGTGTCTTTCTAAGGTTTAGAGGCATATGGGCCAAACACGGGCAGGTGGGACTAGCATAGATGGGGCATCTTGGGTGGCGTGGGTAAGATGGGCCGAACAGCTTGTTTCTGTCCTCTATGACTATGATTCCATGGCTCTATGAGATTCATCTCAGAGCTCTGGAAATAAAACCACATGTAAATAAGCGATCAATTGGCGTAATTCTCCTTTGCAATGTTACTCACTTAGTTCAGTTTAATTTGGAGATACAGTGCCCTTCACCCTTTGGCCCATTCTTTGCTTTGCTGTTTTATGGTGGATATGAGGTCTTATACAGAATATCCCCAAAGCCTAAGTCCTCTACCTACATGTCCATGTGACCCAACATTGGAGCCTGCATGTTCTCACTCTACCAGCTGAGCCACAGTGACGCCTCTAAACTGTAATTACAGTTACTACAATGAATTATACACCACACAAGAGTGGAGGCAAAATACACCCAACCTTCGCCTCTGTGCGGCCACAATGTTGTGTGAAATCAAGAGCATTGAATGGGTTGTAGACGCAAGGAACAGCAGATGTTGGAATCATGAGTAAGACACAGAGCGAGAACAACTCAATGTGTCAAGCAACATCGCTGGAGGACATGGGTAGTTTGGTTTAGTTGTTTAGAGATGCAACATGGAAACAGGCCCTTCATCCCACTGAGTGTAGCTGGGATATGTTGGCCAGTGTGGTCGAACGCGGGCAGGTGGGACTAGTTGGGCCAAAGGGCCTCTCCACGCTGTATTTCTCTATGACTCTACCCGTTCATCCTAGTTCTATGTTATCCCACATTCTCACTCACGTTGAATTGGGAGCCGTCTTCTGACGGGTGAATTATGCCTTGAATAGTACTATGGGGTCCCTTATGCCCGTTTAAATAGATAGCCAGGGTCCCAAATGATAACCCAAATAATGGCAGCAGAATAAAAGCATACTAGATTAGAGGAAGTACAAACTCAGGATCTCGAACGAGAGGAGAAAGTGTCAAGAAGCATCTGAATCCCACATAATATAATTATATTTAATTTTGCAATATTCCAGAGGGGGATTTAGTTCAGGTACGATGAGTAATTAATGAGAACAGCACACAATAGAAAGCTGGTGTACTTCATAGGCCAACGGTACCAGTCACCCCGACCCAGTTTCAACCCTAAAACCCCGAGTCATTGTTTACAACTCAAACAGTCAGCAAGTGCCAGCTGTCTGTGGGTCTCATATCAACACCATCCTAAGCTCACTCCTCAGACAGAAGAGGAATTTTTATCCTACTTCTGCAGCCAAGAACCTTACAACATCTGGGAAAGGTCTTACACTCTCTGCTGTTTCCACCAGTGCCTCAACAGACACGAAACACACTTCCCATCTTAATTCTTGATAAAACCATGAGCTAATCTGATTTGCAGATGACACTAAAGTGGGTTGTTTCCTAGACAGCGAAGATAAGTTATCAAAAATTACAGCAAGATCTTGATCAGCTGGGCAAGTGGGCTGAAGAATGACCAATGGAGTTTAATACAGATAAGTGCGAAGTGTTGTACTTTGGGAAGTCTAAGCGGGGGCAGGAACTCCACAGTGGATAGTAGGGTCCTGGGGAATGCAGCAGAGCAGAGGGATCTAGGAGTGCAAATTCCTCTTCTTTGGGAGAATTTACGACCATACTAGCTCATTATTATATGCAAGACCTTAGTTTAGTTTAGTTTAGAAACAGGCCCTTCGGCCCACCGAGTGTGCATCGACCAGCGATCCCCGCACACAAGCACAATCCTACACACTAGGGACAATTTTACATTTATAGCAAACCAATTAATCTACAAACCTGTATGTCTTTGGAGTGTGGGAGGAAACCGAAGATCATGGGGAGAACGTACAAACTCCATACAGATAAGCAGCCGCAGTCAGGATTGAACACAGGTCTCTGGCGCTGCAAGTGCTGTAAGGCAGTGACACTACCGCTGCACCACCGTGCCGCCAATCTTTCTTCTCCCTTTTGCAAGCTGAATGAGGGACTAGAGATCAAGAGAACGCAGATACTGGAATCTCGAGCAAAAAGGAAACTGCTGGAGGAAGTTAGCATTCAGGCAGCATCTGGGTAGGAAATGGACAGACAAAGTTTTGGGTTGGGACCCTTCCTTGGACTGATGGAGAAATAGGGAGACCGCTGGTCGAAGAGGTGAGGGGAAGAGGCAGGGCAAGGTCTGGCAAGTGACTGGTGGAAGCAGGTGAGGAGGGGTTGATGGGCAGATGAGTCCGGTGGGGGGGGAGGGAAAGTGAAGAGAGCGACCAAGGCTGAAGCCACATGGGTGCAAATGGTGGAACCTGATAAGAAAGAAGGTGGGGAGTAGAATCTGGAAAAGGAGGGAGGGAGGGATGGTAGTAGACCCAGGGTGGGGAGGGGTGGTAGTAGACCCAGGGTGGGGAGGGGTGGTAGTAGACCCAGGGTGGGGAGGGATGGTAGTAGACCCAGGGTGGGGAGGGGTGGGAGAAGAACGGATGGAGGAGATGGAAGAGAGGCAAGGAACGATGATAGAGCAGAGGCGCAGAGGGAAGAGGAAAGAAAGGTGAAAGAAGGCAGGGGGCAACTGTGTAGATGAGAAGGGTAGTGGGGGAATGACCTGAAATGTGTACACACTGGGGTGAGGGTGGGGGCGGCCAACATAGAGGGGCATTCAGGGGTCTTACTTGAAACTGGAGAATACAATGTTCATACCAAGCGGAATATGAGGTGATGTTCTTCCAATTTGCGTGCGGCCTCCCTCTGGCAGTGGAGGAGGCCCGCGAAAGACCAGTATGGAAATGGAAAGGCGAGTTAAAATGGTTAGCAACTGGGAGATCCATCCGGCCCTGGTGGACTGTAGGCAAGGCAAGGGTTCGGGGAAGTATGCTCGGTCTCACAGATGTAGAGGAGGTGCGATCGCAAGCTTGGAACTTGGCGGCCTAGTTCCTTCCCTGGAAGTGTAACCTTCACACCTTCAAGCTTGAAGGAGGAACGATGTCCTGAGGGGACTTTCCCTTCTAATCTTCCTCATTTGTCAGCTTGATGTTAACTTCTGGTTGACCATTAACTGGCATTTGGTCTTATTTGTCCCAATATGTAACCAGTTATTGTTTGAAGCATTTACGGGCACTTTCAGCGGGCCATTTTTCTCGAAGTCAAGCGTTTAATAATAATACTGGCGCGGGTTGTAATTTCAGGAGACGTGATAAAATCGAGTTTCGGCCCCAGTTTAGCAGCCGCAATGTGTTTGGAGTGTACTCTGAGATCACTGGGGCGTGAATAATGGGTTTAACACGTTTGTTGGCATTGTCTTCACAGATTAACAGGTATCTCCCCACGTGATGTTCAAGTACCTCCGCGGGAGATTCACCAGAAACCGGTCGGGGTGCGATCGCCACAGGGCACGCCTGGTCTCCAAGGATGGGAGATGCAACATCGAGTTTGGAAATGTTCGGGAGCATTCAAACGTTAGCTTCCTTACGGATATTTGGACAACGGTCCTTGATCTCAAGTGGAGGTACCAGATGGCCATCTTCATCACGGCATTTCTGGGAAGTTGGTTCCTCTTTGGTTTGCTGTGGTACGCCGTGGCTTACGTGCACAGGGACCTGCCTGAATTCTCCCCTTCTCACAGCCACATCCCTTGTGTGCAGAATATCATTGGGTTGACTAGCGCCTTCCTCTTCTCACTTGAGACCCAGGTGACGATCGGGTACGGCTATAGATGCGTGACGGAGCAGTGCGGCGAGGCCATCTTCCTGCTGGTGGCCCAGTCCATCCTGGGCGTCATCGTCAACTCCTTCATGTGCGGAGCTATTCTGGCCAAGATCTCCCAGCCCAAGAAACGGGCCAAGACCATCACCTTCAGCAAGAGCGCCGTGATCAGCAAACGTGGTGGCAAGCTCTGCCTGCTGATCCGAGTGGCCAACCTCAGGAAGAGCCTGCTCATCGGCAGCCACATCTACGGCAAGCTGCTGAAAACCACGGTGACGCTAGAGGGCGAGACCATCATCATGGACCAGGTCAACATCGACTTTGTGGTCGACGCTGGGAACGAGAACCTGTTCTTCATCTCCCCGCTAACCATCTACCACATTATTGATAAAACCAGCCCCTTCTACGAGATGTCGGCCGAGAGCATCAAGGAGCAGGATATTGAGCTGGTGGTCTTTCTGGACGGCACCATCGAGGCCACCAGCGCCACGTGCCAGGTCCGCACCTCCTACATCCCGGAGGAGGTGTTCTGGGGCTACCGCTTCGCACCCATTGTCTCCAAATCCAAGGAGGGCAAGTACAGGGTTGATTTCTCCAACTTCGGCAAGACGGTGCAAGTGGACACCCCGCACTGCGCCTACTGCCTCCAGACTGAGAGGGAGATGAAGGGCGACACGCAGAAGGCCTACGACAACCTGACGGTGCAGCTCAATGAAGTCAACGAGACCAAGATGTGAGAGCGCGTTGGAAACTGTGATCAACGTTGCGCTGGTGCCTCTTGCCTCTCCATTGCTTTTACAGGTCAATACCCTCCACGCACAATGAGGTACGCGCCCTCCGCGCCTCACGGGCCAGCCGTGATAACAGGAGGGGGCTGTGGCAGCAAGATGTGGTAGAGTGAGGGGACCCAAGCCCACGTGTCACGGTTGGAAGGGTCTCTTGGGCAGGGTTGCCAACTGTCCCGTATTAGCCGGGACATCCCGTATTTTTGGGGCTCAATCGGTTTGTTCCATGCGGCACAACTGTCTTGCCCTTGTCCAACATTAGTAGGGTTGCCAACTTCCTCCCTCCCAAATAAGGGACGCAGGATGACGTCTCCCGCACCGCGCTCCACGTGACCTCACCCGGCCAGCGGCCACGTGCTCCCACTCCACCAATGGCGGCCGCCATTGGTGGAGCGGGAGCACGCGGCCGCTGGCCGGGTGAGGTCACGTGGGGCGCGGGGCGGGTGACGTCACCTTGTGTCCCTTATTTGTGAGGGAGGAAGTTGGCAACCCTACCCTTGGGCCAGGTGAGGTATGGAGTGGGGGTGTGTGGCCTCTCTCACACCCGGTGTGATAAGGGGAGGGGAGTATCTCAGGTCAGCCGTGATAATAGATGGTCATAGCCATGGAGTCATACAGCATGGAAACAAGCCCTTCAGCCCAACTTGCCCCTACCGACCAACATGTCCCATCTACACTAGTCCCACCTGCTTGCATCTGATCCATAAACCCTCTCACCCTGCCCTATCCATATACCTGTCCAAATCTTTTTTAAACATTGTGATTGTACCTGCCTCAATTACTTCTACCACACACCTACCACCCTTTGTGTAAAAAAAAGTTGCCCTTCAGGTTCCTATTAATTTTTTCCCTTAAGGTTAAGTAGGCTGGGTCTCTATTCCATGGAGCGCAGGAGGATAAGGGGAGATCTTATAGAGGTGTACAAAGTCATGAGAGGAATAGATCGGGTAGATCTAAAGACTATTAAAAGAGTCTTTTACCCAGAGTAGGGGAATCGAGGACCAGAGGACATAGGTTCAAGGTGAAGGGGAAAAGATTTAATCGGAATCCGAGGGGTAACTTTTTCACACAGAGGGTGGTGGGTGTATGGAACAAGCTGCCAGAGGAGGTAGTTGAGGCTGGGACTATCCCATCGTTTAAGAAACTGTTGGGCAGGTACATGGATGGGACAGGTTTGGAAGGTTATGGACCAAGCGCAGGCAAGTGGGACAAGGGTAGCTGGGACATTGTTGGCCGGTGTGGGCGAGATGGACCAACGGGCCTGTTTCCACACTGTATCAATCTATGACTCTATGACTCTTAAGTGTGAAATCCAGAGGTCCAGTCCCAAATGAGGAATGATGCTGGAAGGGTTAGCTGCAGCCACAGAGGGCAGACAGCAGCACTTCATTGCCAAGGGTGAACTCCCACCAATCCTTCTGTCGGCCATGCTACACTGGTGTTTAAGGAAACAGTGTGATCATTCAGTCAACCTCCCCACATCAAGGTCTGGCACCCTGCCCCGCCTGCCTTTGAGCAACGCTGCCTTGGTTGATGGTTGCCCGCGAGTCCCTCATTCTCCGTGCTTCCCACTTGCGGTGACCATCTGCGGACTCGGCCCTGGTGTCCCACTCCAACCCTGTCCCTCCCCTGTACCTCTTTGGGCGGCACGGTGGGGCAGCGGTAGAGTTGCTGCCTTGCAGCACCGGAGACCCAGGTTCGATCCCGGCTACGGGTGCCGTCTGTACGGGGTTTGTACGTTCTCCACGTGACCGCGCGGGTTTTCTCCGAGATCTTCGGTTTCCCCCCACACTCCAAAGACGTACAGGTTTGTAGGTTAATTGGCTTCGGTAAAATTGTAAACTTGTCCCTAGTGTGTGTAGGGGGAGTGTTGATGTGCGGGGATCGCTGGTGGATGTGGAATCGGTGGGCCGAAGGGCCTGTTTCCGTGCTGTGTTGCCCCACATCTTGCTAACCGCCCCGCCAGGGAGCCCCCCCCACCCCTCCTGTACTGGACGAGGTTAGTGTGACTTCCCCAGGTAAGACCTGCTCACAATAAGTGTAGGAAGGAACTGCAGATGCTGGTTTAAATCGAAGAGACACAAAATGTCCAAGCATCTCCAGAGATGCTGCCTGTCCCGCTGAATGACTCCAGCATTTGTGGCCAGCTTACAGTCACATCAAGTCAAGTCAAGTCAAATTAATGGAATTCCAGAATGAAACGACCGATAGATCACAGAGGCTCTTTCAAAACTGCTGTTTTGTCAGGTTAGTGTTGCGATAAAATTAGAGTATTTTTAAAAATCAAATGTTATTTTTAAAAAATCTTCAGAACTTGAATTAAAAATTGAGATAACAGAATATTTTTGAGAATGTAATCTATAATAAATGAAGTTTTAATTCCGATGTTAAAATTCGGGGTCTTTTTTTTAAAGAATGCAATGCCGACGGTCATGAATAGATTCCTGTCATGCTTTTGTCTAAGATTAACGGATTTCTTCAAGGTGGAAGCATGTTTTTCTCATTGCTGTGGGGTCTTAGAACTCTTGCCATCTCAAGTGGACTCACAGCATCGCAGACCCACGTTAGATTCTGACCTCAGGTGCTGTGTGTGTGGAGTTTGCACGTTCTCTGGTTGACCACAATGGTTTCCTCCAGGTGTTCCGTATTCATAGAAACATAGAAACATAGACAATGGGTGCAGGAGGAGGCCATTCGGTCCTTCGAGCCAGCACCGCCATTCAATGTGATCATGGCTGATCGTCCACAATCAGTGCCCCGTGCCTGACTTCTCCCCATACCCCTTGATTCCGCGAGCCCCTAGAGCTCTATCTAACTCTCTCTTAAATCCATCCAGTGATTTGACCTCCACTGCCCTCTGTGGCAGAGAATTCCACAAATTCACAACTTTCTGGGTGAAAAAGTTCCTTCTCACTTCAGTTTTAAATGGCCTCCCCTTTATTCTAAGACTGTGGCCCCTGGTTCTGGACTCCCCCAACATTGGGAATTTTTTTCCTGCATCTAGCTTGTCCAGTCCTTTTATAATTTTATATGTTTCTATAAGATCCCCTCTCATCCTTGTAAACTCCAGTGATTACAAGCCTAGTCTTTTCAATCTTTCCTCATATGACAGTCCAGCCATCCCAGGATTCCTCCCACATCCTAAAGACGTGTGAGTTTAAAGGTTCATTGGTGTCTGCATGAATTGTCGCTAGTATCTAGGGAGTGGATGAGAAATCAGATAACGTACAGTACAACAAGTGTGAATGGGTGATCGATGGTCAGCATGGACTCGATGGGCCGAAGGGTCTGGTCCCATGCTGCATCCCTAAACTAAATGTATCAAGATCACCTTGTGTTGAAAACAAGCTGAGGGGAAACTGATGAAAATGTCTCTCTTCCCACTGAACATAATGGTAACTGTCATCGTAGAAACTAGAATAGGCAGTTTGACTGCTGGGTATAAGAAAATAACTGCAGATTCTATCCTACACACACTAGGGACAACTTACATTCATACCAAGCCAACGAACCTCGGAGTGTGGGAGGAAACCGAACATCTCGGAGTAAAAACCCACCCGGTCACGGGGAAAATGTACAATCTCTTTACAGACCGCACCCCCAGTAGTCGGGATCGAACCCGGGTCTCCAGCACTACGAGCGCTGTAATGCAGCAACTCTACCGCTGTACCACCGTGGTTCATTGTATCTGAAGAAGTCCGACTGCATGGTAGAACCTCATGAGGGGAGATGGGAGAACATCAGCATTGGTGCTCATTGGAAGCATCGTCAATGCATATTTGGTAATGGATTCAGTGCAAGCGGATCTCCTCGCCCCAGTGTAACCCTCCCTCCACGAGGGCAAACGGCATCAGACGCAGCATTTAGAGCTTGCGATCGAGATCTTCTCAGCAGGGTCAGCATGTACTGTACATCCCCAGGGCCAGCACAGTGGAGCAGTGGGTAGAACTGCCGCCCCTCAGCATCGGAGACCGGGGTTCAATCCTGACCTCCGGTGCTATCAGCGTGTCCGCCTTTGCACATTCTCCCTGTGGGACCGTGTGGGTTTTCTCCGGGTGCTCCGGTTTTCCCCCACATCGCAAAGACGTGCGGGTTTGTAGTTTATTTGGCCCTCTGTAAATCGTCCTGAGTGTGCAGGGAGTGGATGAGAAAGTGGGATAACATAGAACTAGTGTGAACGGGTGCTCGATGGTCAGTGTGCACTTGTGGTGGGGAGGGGGGGGGAGGGGTAGCGAAGGGCCTGTTTCTGTACTGTATCTTTTGATCAAACAATTGCCCTTGCAAAGGGGCTGGAGAGCTCCCTTCTTGAACAGTCGTAGTTCTGGTCAGGGCACTCCCATGCTGTGGGAGGAGTGGGGGGGGGGGGGGGGGGGGGGGGGGGGAGGTGGGGGGGGGGGGGGGGGGGAAGGGGATAGAATTTCAGGTTTTAGACCCAGAAATGGGGAATGAGCAGTCAATACATTTCCAAAACCATGTTGTGGTCCAAATCCATAGCTCCCTGAAAGTGGGAACACAATTAGACAGAGTAAGTAAATAAGGCTATGTGGTATGTTTGCTGTTCATCAGTTGGGCCGTTGAATACAAGAGTCAGGAAGTCCTTTGTAGGATGTTGGTTAGGCTGCTTATAGAGTATTGCGTGCTGTTCTGGTCGCCCAATTACAGGAAGGAGGTGGAGGCTTTGGAGAGGGGGGTTACCAGAACGCTACCTGGATTAGAGGGGTTTAGCTACAAGGAGAGGATGGACAATCTTGGATTGTTTTCGCTTGAATGGCAGAGGTTGCCGGGAGACCTGAGAGAAGTTTGTAAAATTATGAGACACACAGTTAGGATAGACAGTCAGTACCTTTACCTCAGGAGGGAAATATTGAAGATAAGGGCAGCACTGTGGCACAGCGGTAGAGCTACTGGCTTACAGCACCAGATACCCGGGTTTGATCCCAACTACGGGTGCTGTCTGCACCGAGTTAGTACGTTCTCCCCATGACCTACGTGGGTTTTCTCCGAGATATTCGGTTTCCTCCCACACTCCAAAAAACGCACAGCTTTGGAGATTAATTGACTTGGTTATAAATGTAAAATTGTCCCTAGTGTGTTTAGGGTAGTGTAAACTAAACTAAACTAAACTAGTTAGAGGGCATAGCTTTAAGGTGGGAGGGGCAACGTTTAGAGGAGATGTGCAGGGAGCCTGGGACATGCTGCCAGGGGGGTGTGGAAGCAGATATGGTAGTAGCATGTGAGACCTTTAGATAGGCACATGCATATGCAGAGAATGGAGAGATATAGATCACGTGCAGGCAGATGAGATGAGTTTAACTTGCATCATGTTTGGCACCGACATTGCTGGCTGCAGGGCCTGCTTCTGTGCTACACTGCTCTATGTTCTATTTCTACACTAGGTGGTGGAGGGATTGGGGGCTGCCGGATGGGGTAACTGCCGTGTATTCTGTAGTTGGTGCACATTGCAGCCTCTGTGTCACTGTTGACGGAATTGGCAAGGATATCACGAATCGGAGAGACACGAAATGCTGGAGTAACGCAGCGGGACAGGCAGCATCTCTGGATAGAAGGAATGGGTGACGTTGCGGATCGAGACCCTTCTTCGGACTGAGAGTCAGGCGAGAGGGAGACACAGAGATAAGGAAGTGTAAGGTGTGAAAACGAGACATCAAAGTGGATGCTGAACCAAGGGAAATGTGGAATAGATCATTGTTAGCTAGGAGAAGGTGACATCAAAGCATTATCGAAGGGACAGTCAGGCTGGTCAGAGAACTAGGAAGGGGGAGGGATGGAGAGAGAGGGAAAACAAAAGTTACTTGAAGTTAGAGATGTCAATGTTCAATCCGCTGGGGTGTAAGCTGCCCAAGTGGTGTATGAGGTGCTGTTCCTTCAAACAGAGAATCGTTACACCACAGGAGACCCTTCAGCCAGTCGGGTAGACCCCAGCTCCAAGTAGAGTGGTCCCATCATCCCAACCCTCACTCCATCACCACAGCCCTGCACGTCATTCCCTCTCACACTGCCTCCCAGTTTGCTTCACAGCTTATGAGTGGACTCTGAGTAAAACAAACCTTCCTTCAGGAGTCTTTGTGTCATAAAGCACTGAAACAGGCCCTCCACCCCAACTCATCCATGCTGACTGATGCCCCATCGAACCTAGTCCCACCTGCCCATGTCTGGCCCATATCACTCTGGACCTGTCCAACCATACTCCCGTCCAAGTAACTTTTAAATGTTGTTATAGTACCTGCCTCTACTACTTCCTCTGTCCGCTTGTTCCATATATCCACCAGCCTCTGAGTGAAAAATTTGCCCGTCATGTTCTTATAAAATCTTGCCCCTCTCAACTTAAAGGGCCGGTTTGCATGCTGTATCTTTCATCAATTAATCAATCGACCAATCGATCAATCAACCGACCAGCCAATCGATCGATCAATCGATCGATCAATCGATCGATCAATCAATCAATCGATCAATCAATCTATCGATCAATCAATCAATCAATCAATCAATCAATCAATCAATCAATCAATCAATCAATCAATCAATCAATCAATCAATCAATCGACCAATCAATCAATCAATCAATCAATCAATCAATCAATCAATCAATCAATCAATCAATCAATCAATCAATCAATCAATCAATCAATCAATCAATCAATCAATCAATCAATCAATCAATCAATCAATCAATCAATCAATCAATCAATCAATCAATCAATCAATCAATCAATCAATCAATCAATCAATCAATCAATCAATCAATCAATCAATCAATCAATCAATCAATCAATCAATCAATCAATCGATCAATCGATCGATCGATCGATCGATCGATCGATCGATCAATAGAGGCTTGTACTGGGGGTTTGGGATTAGAGCGGAATTTTTCATTGGATTTTGCTTTTGGACAAGGGTTGGGACTGGGATTGGGATAGTATTAATATCAGGATCAGTTCTGATATTGGGAAAGCGTTAGGGATTAGGATCGAGGTTGGGAGAGTGAAAACTCGTCATCAGTTCCGATGAGTAAAAGCGAATGTGTGGAGCTGCCCTTCCTGTCCTGTCTGGGGTCGAGGATATTAAAGGCTGGTAAATATCCGAGAGGTGGTTTGAGAACTTCCAATTGACAGGAGATTTTAGAATCATATTTTAACCTGAAGGAGAGGGGTTGTACAGTCATCAGTTGATGCAAACAAAAGGAACTGCAGATGCTCGTTTACAAAGAAAGACATAAGGTTTTGGAGTAACTCAGCGGGTCAGGCAGCATCTCTGGAGAACATGGATAGGAGATCAGTCTGAAGAAGGATCTCAACCCAACACATCACCCGTTCCTTCTATTCAGAGATGCTGCCTGGTCCAGTTACGCCACTATTTTGTGTCTATCTTGGGTGACGTTTTGGGTTGGGGTGCAGATGTACAATGTTATCATGAGGATGTCCAGTGGGTGGTGGTGTTGAGCTTCGTTTAGTCTAGTAGAGATACAGCGCGGAAACAGGTCCTTCGGCCCACCAGCAAACCCCACACATTAACACTACCTGAGACACACACACACCACGCACACACACACACACACACACACACCCCCACACACACACACCCCCACACCCACACACACACACACACACACACACACACACACACACACACACACACACACACACACCCCTACACACACCACACACACACCCACACACACACCCACACATACACCCCCACACACACACCCCCACACACACACCCACACAAACAACCCCCACACACACACCCCTACACACACACCCCTACACACACCCCCCCACACACACACCCCTACACACACACACACCCACACACACACACCCCCACACACACCCCCCCACACACACACATCCCCACACACACACCCCAACACACCCCCCCACACACACCTCCACCACGCACACCCCCACCCCTACACACACACACACACACACCACTACACACAAGCCCCTACACGCACCCCCACACACACACCCACACACACCCCGAGAGGGAGAGGGAGAGGGAGAGGGAGAGGGAGAGGGAGAGGGAGAGGGAGAGGGAGAGGGAGAGGGAGAGGGAGAGGGAGAGGGAGAGGGAGAGGGAGAGGGAGAGGGAGAGGGAGAGGGAGAGGGAGAGGGAGAGGGAGAGGGAGAGGGAGAGGGAGAGGGAGAGGGAGAGGGAGAGGGAGGGAAAATGCTGGAGTAACTCAGCAGGACAGGCAGCATCTCTGGATAGAAGGAATGGCTGACATTTTGTGTCGAGACCCTTCTTCAGTCTGAAGAGATTTGTCATATGTACCGTCAATAACACCCAGTTCCATTCACACAGGGTGCTGGACCCTGCAAAACCACAGTGGAGCTGTTTACTGCAGCTATGCCCAGTGAATGTGGGAGCCCTGGTTAGTGAAACGTAGAGTATGTTCACCTTAGAAAGTGACAGTGCTGTGAATTCACCAGCAAGCCTAATAGACCATTGACCTCTGCTTTAGCCCACAAACTAATTAAACACGATTACCCCACTTATATTAAAACAAGATTCCGCACATTTGGTTACATTAACCCATGCTCTGTTCAATAAGCAGTTATTCTGCAGAGTACCACACACACTTCTGTAGTGGCCCTCACCTTGAATAAACCTGATAAATAAAAGACACAGAATGCTGGAGTAACACAAGGGGCCAGGCAACATCACGTGAGAACGTGGATAGGACGTTTTGGGTTGGGACCCTTCTCTAAACTGGCAATTGTTTGCTTTGCACTGTGGGTATTTCATATCTGGGGCTGTGTTTGTTTATTAAAAGAAAATGCAACGTATAACAGGGACGAGTGTTTGAAGGGAACTCTCTCGTGAGGGAACCGCAGATGCTGGTTTAAATCTGATGAAGAAAAGACACGAAATGCTGGAGTAACTCAGCAGGACAGGCAGCATCTCTGGAGAGAAGGAATGGGTGACGTTTCGGGTCGAGACCCTTCATCAGACTGATGTCAGGGGAGGCTGTGGGTCAAAGATAGGATGTAGTCGGGGACAGAAAGACTAGTGGGAGAACTGGGAAGGGGAGGGGATGGAGAGAGAAAGCAAGGGCTATCTGAAGTTAGAGAAGTCAATGTTCATACCGCTGGGGTGTAAGCTGCACAAGCGAGATATGCTGTTCCTCCAATTTGCACTGGGCCTCAGTCTCGGGTTGCCAACTGTCCCGTATTAGCCGGGACATCCCATATTTTGGCCTAAATTGGTTTGTCCCGTATGGGACCACCCTTGTCCCGTATTAGGCCCCGCAGCCCGCTGTAGGCCCAGACACTGTAGGCCCGGACATTGTAGGCCCAGACACTGTAGGCCCGGGGGCCACTGCAAGCCCGGACAGTGTAGGCTAATGGAGTGTGTTCGGGGAGCAGGGCCGAGTGTGTTCGCCTAACGGAGATTGCGTAGCAACCCGCCTCCCGGCCCGGGCGGCCGCCGTTGGTGGAGCGGGAGCACGTAGCCGCTGGCTGGGTGAGGTCACGAGGAGCGCGGGGCGGTGACATCACCTTGTCCCGTATTTGGGAGTGAGATAGTTTGCACCCCTACCTCACTCTGACAATGGAGGAGGCCCAGGACAGAAAGGTCAGATTGGAAATGGGAGGGGGAGTTGAAGTGCTGAGCCATATGCATATACACACACACACACACACACACACACACACACACACACACACACACACACACACACACACACACACACACACACACACACACACACACACACACACACACCCACACACACACAGACACACACACACGCACACACACACACACACACACACACGTGCACACCTGCATGCACAGAAAAAAACGAACAAACAATAATAGTGCAATAATAACAATAATAGTCTTTGTAGTTCAGAACTTATTTGAGGTTGTGACGTTTGAAAGCCTTATGGCTGTAGGGAAGAAGCTGTTACTGAACCTGGACGTTACAGTTTTCAGGCTCCTGTACCTTCTTCCCGATGGCAGGGGTGAAATGAGTGTGTGGCCAGGGTGGTGTGGGTCTGATGATGCTGGCTGCCTTTTTGGCGCAGTGACTCCTGTAGATCTCTTCGATGGTGGGGAGGTCTGTACCCGTGATGGACTGGGCAGTGTTCACAACTTTCTGCTGTCTTCTTGGGCGTTCAAGCTGCCAAACCAGGCCATCAATATGCTCTCCACTGTACACCTGTAGAAGTTTGTGTGAATCGTCTCTGAAAGCCTCTTTGCTCACAGTTCCTCTCGGCAGCAGTGACCAGCAGAGGGAACCCAGGCACTGTGAGTGGAGACCCCTGGTGTACACTCCCACAAGGATAGGCTAGAGAAGCTGGGCTGGTTTCCCTGGAGCGTAGGAGGCTGAGAGGTCACCTGATAGACGTATATTAGCGGCATGATGGCGCAGCGGTAGAGTTGCTGCCTTACGGAGACAACAACGCCAGTGACCCCTGTTCGATCCCAACCTGTCTGTACAGAGCTTGTACGTTCTCCCCGTGACCTGCGTGGGTTTTCTCCGAGACCTTTGGTTTCCTCCCACACTCCAAAGACGTACAGGTTTGAGGATTAATTGGCTTGGTATAAATGTAAATAGTCCCTAGTGTGTGTGGGATTGTGTAAGTGTGCGGGGATCGCTGGTCGGTGTGGACTCGGTGGGCTGAAGGGCCTGTTTCCGCACTGTATCTCTAAAACTAAAACTAAAACTATAACTAAAGCATAGATGGGGTAGATAGTCAAAATCTTTCACCCATGATGGAGTACCAAACGAGAGAGCATAGGTTTAAGGTGAGGGGAAGGAATTTTAAAGAGGATCAAGGGTGTATATGTTCCATGTTCCAGCTGCCAGCGGAGGTGGTGGAATCTGATTCAGTAACTATGTTTTAAGGGCATTTAAATACACGAGGCACAAATAGATACAGACCTAATGTGGGAAAGTGAATTTAATATAAATAGGCATAAAAGTCAGCATGGATTCGTTGTGCTGAAGGGCCTGCTTTTAGTTTCGTTTTAGCTTAGTTTAGAGATACAGCGCGGAAACAGGCCCTTCGGCCCACTGAGTCCGTGCCGCCCAGCGATCCCCGCACACTAACACTATCCAACACACACCAGGGACATTTTACATTTATCCCAAACCAATTAACCTACAAACCTGTACGTCTTTGGAGTGTGGGAGGAAACCGAAGATCTCGGAGAAAATCCACGCAGGTCAGGGGGAGAACGTACAAACTCCGTACAGACGGCGCCCGTAGCAAGGGTCGAACCCGGGTCTCTGGCGCTGTAAGGCAGCAACTCTACCGCTGCGCCACTGTGCTGTACTACCCTGTGACTCACGCTTTCAGCTACTCTGGGACCATTAATGCCCAGTGTACTGGATCAAGACATTTAGAGTTTAGAGTTGTGAAATATAGCATGGACACTGGTTCTTCAGCCCACCGAGCCCATGCCGACCATTGTTCACCGGTTCACACCAGTTCAATCTTATTACACTTTCCCATCCACTCCCCACACACTAGGGGCAGCTTACAGAAACCAATTAATCTACACACCCGCACGTCTTTGGGATGTAGGGGGGAAACTGGAGCACCCGGAGGGACCCATGCAGTCACAGAGATGAGGGCTAATGACAGCACCCAAGGCCAGGCTGGAACCCAGGTCTCTGGTGCTGTGAAGCAGCAGCTCAACCCGCTGTGCCACTCTGCCGCCCTGTGTCACATTGTAAGCACATGGACGCACATAGATAAAGCACACACACACATGAATGGGGTCCCGAACCAAAACGTCTGTGGTCCACTCCCTCCGCAGATGCTGCCTGACCCGTTGAGTACCTCCAGCACTTTGTTTTTTTACTCAAGACTCCAGCATCTTCAATTTGTTGAGTCTCCACAGATCCTCGTGGTGGTGGCTATCGCTCGAGGTCGAGGATAGTGGTCTACATTCCCTTGTGTTTATGAACTCTCAGGTGGCCTACGAGTCCAATCTTGGCTGTGAAAGTTCTTTGGCATTCAGGGCAATGTTCTTTGGCAATTCCAGATGTCAGATCGGACTTTGGTTGGGTTGTATTATCCACAGATAATGCACACATGTGTATGTAAAAACATATGAGTACAACGTGCACACATGCACAAACACACACTCACACTACACACACACATAAACACACATACACACACATGATAATACACATTCTCACATGCAATAGAACATGTAAACATATACTGACAATATACACATACAACGTATATGCACAATATATACAGATGAAGAATATACATACATTCACTCACACAACACACAGATAGATTTGCAGTAAAAATAAAATTACATACATATGCACAGCATATACACAGATGGAACATCCGCACAGAATATATATACACGGGGCACACACATAGTGTACACACACACGTGCACATGCACACACACACACGCGCACAGTGTACACACACACCAATGTGTTTATACACATATGGAGCACATACAAACAACATACACACATACACGCGCAGAGCGCACACACGCACACACACACACACAGCACACACACACACGCACACACACACACACGCACACACACACACATGTGGTGCACACACACACATATACGTTATGTGTATATACAGAGTAAACATGCATGCACACATACACTTACACATGCAAACACACACACATGCACATATATGCACACACAAGCACTTGCACATACACGCACACACACACATACATACATGCACACACACACACACACATGCACACTCACACACATACAAACACACACACGCACACACACAAACAAACACACACACACACACACACACACACACACACACACACACACACACACACACACACACACACACACACACACACACACACACACACACACACACACACACACACACACACACACACACACACACACACACACACACACACACACACACACACACACACACACACACACACACACACACACACACACACAATATACTTACTGAACACAAAGACCTCCCCCAAACACAGTTTCGGTTCAGACATATGTTTTCTGTGGAAACCCATTCATAAAAATACCAGAGGCATCTGGGGGTTTTGGTCTGAGCTTTTCCCCAAGAGGCCGTTGGCAGGGTTCCCATTAAACACAGGAATGTGCCGACTGCCCTGCGCCTCAGCCTGGTCGCGGGGGAAGGAATTACATTTTCCTCCCAGCTTTGCGGCAACAACTTCCTACCGAGGCCACGATGAGCCCTGCTCACGGTGAGGGGGTTCCAGCCCGTGTTGAAAAGGATCCTTCTCTTTTGATAAACGATATAAATGTGCCCGTGTCATCGAGCGTACTTTGGGCATGTTATTGTCGTCTAGCAGACAGGATATGGAGAGGGTGCAAAGTGTCAGTAATGTCAGGTTTCACTTCCTTCTCTCTAATAAGTTCAGCATGTGCTGGGAGCTGTTGCCAGCATCCAGGGAGTGACCTCTCCATGTGTGTTTAACTCACACAGGGAAGCTGGAACAATGCTGGGCAATATTCCACCACCCTGATCCTTTGGCTCACTCTGCCATAAATATGAAGGAAATTTGTCACGACTTCTGTGGTGCCTGGGGAATAGACTGGATGATTTCATAGTCTGGGTATTAGCTGGGAAAATGCAGAACAGACCTGCAGAGTGGCGGAGGCAGGCGAGTATGTGAGGGTCAGGGGAGGCAGAGGCACAGTTACAACCAGGCCCAGCTGCCCCGCGTCCCACAGCATTCCCCACTGGAAGATGCACAGCCTCGCAGGCTGCTGCTAAACTGTAAGCCAACATGTCAAACTCACACACACTCACACACACACATGCACACACGCACACACGCACACATGCACGCACGCACACACACACACACACACACACACACACACACACACACACACACACACACACACACACACACACACACGCACACGCACACGCGCACACGCACACACACACACACACACACACACACACACACACACACACACACACACACACACACACACACACACACACTCACACACACACACACATACACACACACACTCACACACACTCACACATGCACACACGCACTGACACACTCACACACACACACGCACGCACACACACACACGCACACACACACACACACACACACACACACACACACACACACACACACACACACACACACACACACACACACACACACACACACACACACACACACTCACTCACACACACATGCTGTCTGTGTGGAGTTTGCATAATCTCCCTGTGACCGTGTGGGTTTTCTCCGGGTGCGCCGGTTTCTTCCCACATCCACAAGGCGTGCGGGTTTGTTGGTTAATTGGCGTCTATAAATTGCCCCGAGTGTGTGGGTAGTTAACGAGAAAGTGGGATAACAGAGAGTCAGTGTGAACGGGCCCTCGATGGTCAACATGGAGTAGATGGGCCAAAGGGCCTGATTCCATGCTGAACCTCTACACAAACTCAACTAAACTCAACTAAAGTCAACGCAACTGAACTAAACTCAACCAAAATAAACTAAACTCAATGTTAAACTAAACTAAACTAAACTAAACTAAACTGCACGGTGGCGCAGTGGTAGAGTTGCTGCCTTACAGCGAATGCAGCGCCGGAGACCCGGGTTCAATCCTGACTACGGGCGCCATCTTTACGGAGTTTGTACGTTCTCCCCGTGACCTGCGTGGGTTTTCTCCGAGATCTTCGGTTTCCTCCCACACTCCAACGACGTACAGGTTTGTAGGTTAATTGGCTGGGCAAATGTAAAAATTGTCCCTAGTGTGTGTAGGATAGTGTTAATGTGCGGGGATCGCTGGGCGGCACGGACCCGGTGGGCCGAAGGGCCTGTTTCTGCACTGTATCTCTAAATCTAAATCTAAAAATCTAAACTAAACTAAACTAAACTAAACTAAACTAAACTAAAGTCTGATCAAAGATAGTCCGAGGGTCTATAAGGACGTAGATAGTAGCTCAGCACTGCTCTCTGGTTGTTGTTGGTAGGATGGTTCAATTGCCTGATAACATCTGGGAAGAAACTGCCCCTGAGTCCGGAGGTGTGCGTTTTCACATTCTATACCTTTTGCTCGATGGGAAAGGGGAGAAAGGGGAGTGGCCGTGGTGCGACTCGTCCTTGATTACACCGCTGGCCTTGCCGAGGCAGCGTGAGGTGTAAATGCAGTCAATGGAAGGGAGATAGACACAAAAAGCTGGAGTAACTCAACGGATCAGACAGCAGCTCTGGAGAAAAGGAGCAGGTGACGTTTCGGGTCGAGACGCTTCTTTCGGGTGGTTGGCTGGTCTGTGCGATGGTCTGGGCTGCGTCCACAATTCTCTGGGATTTCTTGCGGTCTTGGATGGAGCTGTTCCCAAACCATGTTGTGATGCATCCCACTTGAATGCTTTCTGGGCCGCATCTGTAGAAGTTGGTGAGGGTTATTCGGGACATGCCAAACTTCCTAAGCCTTCCAAGGAGGTTGAGGCGTTGATGGGCTTTCTTGCCCTTTGGTGCTTTGGTGGCTCTCTCCTGCCCTCCCCGCCCACCCGCCCGGTCACCCTGCTCCTTTCCCCTCCTTCATAAACTCATCTTTTCTGAGTCCCCATTTTCCTTTGATTCCCCCCTTCTTTCCCCTCCTCCCTGCTCACTTCCACCTGCCACCTGCCACCCTCCCTTTGCCTCCTCTTCCCTCATCTAACATCCTTTTGTCTCCCTTTCACCTCCAGCCTTTGCCCGTCCCTCTGCCTGGCAAACCTCTCAGCTGTATCCACCCATCACTCGCCAGTCTTTGTCGCGAAACCACACCTCCTCTCGCCGACCCGCAATGTCGCCTGCCCATTCCCTCCACAGATGCTGCTTGACTGGCTGAGTCCTCCAGCACTTTGTGTTTTGCAAGAAATACTAAGTATTTCAAAGGTGTTTGGGAACTTGAGGCTTGGAATAAAATGTAGAAATAATGAATTCAGACTCATTCTGAATAAAATTATAGAAAAATTATGATGCCCCTAAATAATACTGAAGCTCTAAAGAACCGTCTCGACCCAAAAAGTCACCATTCCTTCTCTCCAGAGATGCTGCCTGACCCGCTGAGCTACTCCAGCTTTTTGTGTCTATCTGAAGTTCTAATTGATCTACAACGTTGGGTCAAGCAGGGGAGGATTCTTCATCTGGCTTTCCATCTTTCTTTGATGGTGTGAAGGCTGGTATACTAAAGCAGTGGATAAGTTGTAGGGAGTTTGGGATGGCCTCTGATGCTCTCTGGAGAAGGTGGGGTGTGTAGGGTGATGTTAATGTGCAGGGCTCACTGGTGGGCACGGACTCGTTGGGCCGAAGGGCCTGTTTCCACTACGACACGGCACGGTGGCAGCAGCGGTAGAGTTGCTGCCTTACAGCACTTGCAGCGCCGGAGTCCTGGGTTCAAACCCAACTATGGGTGCTTGTCTGTACGGACACTGTTGTTGTCAAACATACCAACATACAGTGAAAACTTTTGTTTGTGTGGTATCCAGTCAGATCAGATACTACTAATCAAGAATACAATGAAGCCAAATACAAGCTTAACAGATAGAGTCATACAACACGGAAAAAGGCCCTTCGGCCCAACTTGCCCATCACAATCAAGATGCCCCATCTACACTAGTCCCACCTGCCCGCTTTTGGCCCACATCCTTCTAAACCTTTTCTATCCATGTACCCATCCAAATCTCTTTGAAATGGTATTATAGTACCCGCCTCAAAGCAGAGCAATGAGAAAAATAGTGATAGATTTACAAGTGGAAAAGAGATTTAAAAAAACTAGGGGCTATTGTATCAGATGAATGTAGATAGAGAAACAAGGAACTGAAGATGCTGGGATCTTGGGCAAAACACAAAGTGCTAGTGGAACTAAACAGGTCAGGTAGCATCTGTGGAGGGAATGGACAGGCAATGATTTGGGTCGGGACTCTTCTTCATGCTGATTGTAGTAGCAGGGGTGATAGGTGGATAAGAGGTGATAGGTGGATAGGTGATAGGTGATGGAATTTGCTTGGCAGGTAGACAAAGACTAAAGATAAAAGGGTGGGCAACTGGTGTCAAATAAGGAGTGAGGCGGAGTGCAATGTGAAGCTAGAGGAAAGGATATAGGTTAGGTGGAAGGGGACAGGAGGAAGGGACGGGGCGGGGGGTGGGGGATGGTGGGGGAAATAGGTGTGCACCTGGGGGTGGTGAAGAGAGTTGGATAAAGGGGGGGGAGTTCTATCCTAAAATTGGAGAATTCAATGTAAGCTGCCCAAGAGGAATATGAGGTGTTGTTATAGACAATAGACAATAGGTACAGGAGGAGGCCATTCGGCCCTTCGAGCCAGCACCGCCATTCAATGTGATCATGGCTGATCATTCTCAATCAGCACCCCGTTCCTGCCTTCTCCCCATACCCCTGACTCCGCTATCCTTAAGAGCTCTATCTAGCTCTCTCTTGAATGCATTCAGAGATTGGCCTCCACTGCCTTCTGAGGCAGAGAATTCCACAGATTCACAACTCTCTGACTGAAAAAGTTTTTCCTTACCTCAGTTCTAAATGGCCTACCCCTTATTCTTAAACTGTGGCCCCTTGTTGTGGACTCCCCCAACATTGGGAACATGTTTCCTGCCTCTAAAATGTCCAACCCCTTAATAATCTTATACGTTTCGATAAGATCTCCTCTCATTCCTCCACTTTGCGTGCGGCATCACTATATAGCAATGGAGGAGGCGCAGGACAGAAGGTCAGTGTGGGGATGGCAATGGGAATTAAAATGGTTAGCAACGGGGAGATGTGCTGGGCTTGGCTGACCGAGGGTGTGTCTGATGAACCAGTCGGCAAGTCTCCACTGAGAGTCATACAGCATGGAAACAGAGCCTTCGGCCCAACATGTCCCATCTACACTAGCCCCACCTGCCTGTGATTGGCCCATATCCCTCCAAACCTGTCTTATCCATGTACCTGTCTAAATGTTTCTTAAATGGTGCTATAGACAATAGACAATAGACAATAGACAATAGGTGCAGGAGGAGGCCATTCGGCCCTTCGAGCCAGCACCGCCATTCATGGCTGATCATTCTCAATCAGTACCCCGTTCCTGCCTACTCCCCATACCCCCTGACTCCGCTATCCTTAAGAGCTCTATCTAGCTCCCTCTTGAATGCATTCAGAGAATTGGCCTCCACTGCCTTCTGAGGCAGAGAATTCCACATAGTCCCAGCTTCAACTACAGTACCTCCTCTGGAAGCTCGTTCCTGTTCACCCAACACCCTTTGCGTGAAAAATTTACTCTCAAGTTCTTATTAAGTCTTTCCCCCTTCACAAACCTATGTCCTCTGGTTCTCGATTCCGCTACTCTGGGCAAAACGCTCTGTGTGCCTACCCGATCTATTCCTCTTGTATTTGCCGATGTAAGCCCGACACGAAACGTCACCTATCCATGTCCTCCAAAGATGCTGCCTGACTCACTGAGTGTAGTTTGGTTTAGTTTAGTTTGGTTTAGTGCAGAAACTTGGTCCACTGAATCTACACCCAGCAGCAATCCCTGCACACTTACACTATCCTACACATACTAGGGACGATTTATAATGATACCAAGCCACTTAACCTACAAACCTGTACATCTTTGCAGTGTGGGAGGAAACCGGAGCACCCGGAGAAAACCTACGCGGTCACGGGGAGAACGTGCAAACTCTGTACAGACAGCACCCATAGTCAGGATCGAACCCGGGTCTCTGGCGCTGTGAGGCAGCAACTCTAGTGCTGTGCCTCTCTAGTGCTGTGGCTCTCTAGTGCTGTGCAACTCTAGTGCTGTGGCTCTCTAGTACTGTACCGCTCTAGTACTGTGCAAATCTAGTGCTGTGCAACTCTAATGCTTTGCAACTCTAGTGCTGTGCCACTCTAGTGCTGTGCCACTCTAGTGCTGTGCCACTCTAGTGCTGTGCCACTCTAGTGCTGTGCCACTCTAGTGCTGTGCCACTCTAGTGCTGTGCCACTCTAGTGCTTTGCAACTCTAGTGCTGTGCCACTCTAGTGCGGTGCCTCTCTAGTGCTGTGCCACTCTAGTGCTGTGCCACTCTAGTGCTCTGCCACTCTAGTGCTGTGCCACTCTAGTGCTGTGCCACTCTAGTGCTGTGCCACTCTAGTGCTGTGCCACTCTAGTGCTGTGCCACTCTAGTGCTGTGCCTCTCTAGTCTTGTGCCTCTCTAGTGCTGTGCATCTCTAATGCTGTGCAACTCTAATGCTGTGCCTCTCTAGTGCTGTGCCACTGTAATGCTGTGCCCAGCAGCTTGAGAATGATCGGACTCCCTTTTCTGGGGTGGGCACGCAAGGAGTCGTCTCGCTGCCGTGCCATCTTGTGCCACCATGAACAAGATGGCACGGTGACCAGACAGTGGCAGGGGAGGGGGAGGGGAGGGGCATGAGTGGTCGGGGTGGGCAAGGGGATGCTGCATCCCTCTGGCAAATGCTGCCGTCTAAAGCCGCACCAGCTCCAGGGGGGCAAACGAGGCGTTTCCGAGTTAACTGATGGCAGCGGAGGCCTGCAGTGATCGACGGGGATCCCTGGCCCTGGGGCACTCCGGCAATTTTATGTAAACACTCCCGTGAAACGTGAAGCCCCAATTGTACACTGACGGGGGCAGAGAGCGCGGTTGAAGGAGCAGATCGCAACAGTTAGCAACGCCGACCTCTGCACTGTGCGATGGATGAGGCCCTGGGGCCTCTGTGTAGCGCAGAAGCCCCGCAGTGCTGGGCCAGAGATTTATGCCACAGTAGATGTCTGCTTCAATGCTCATGCTTGTGCTCAGCCCTTTCCTGGGTCTCCCTCGGCCCCAGAGTGCGAGCTTAAGAAAACAAAACTCGCTGGTTGCTGGCGGAAGATTTTGTGCTGTGTTATTGCTACCTTGCCGCGGGAGAGGCTGAGGGAACTGTTTATTGATGGAGGTCAGGGAGATCACAGCCCGGCTGTATTTTTGGAGCTGAACTCACAATCAACTGATTGGTAAAGAGCCACATTGCAGAAACATTCGTTCCACGCCGGCCCAATAAAACATCAGCTGGCGTTTCAGCATTAGGGTTGCCAACTTCCTCACTCAAGAATACGGGACAAGGTGACGTTACCGCCCCGCGCCCCACGTGACCTCACCCAGCCAGCGGCCACGTGCTCCCGCTCCACCAATGGCGGCCGCCCGGGCCGGGAGGCGGGTTGTGTAGGAAAATAAACTGCAGATACTGGTTTAAATCAAAGGTAGACACAAAACGCGGGAGTAACTCAGCGGATCAGGCAGCATCTCCGGAGAGAAGGAATGGGTGACGTTTCGCGTCATCTCCAGAGATGCTGCCTGACCCGCTGAGTTACTCCAGCTTTTTGTGTCTACCCGGGAGGCGGGTTGCTAGGCAACCTCCATTAGGTGGCGCCGGGGCCTCGGGGCCTACACTGTCCACACCGCACCTACACTGTCCGGAAGGTAGGCACAGATTTTAACCGGCATCTGCAGTTTTTTTCCTACTACACTGTCTGGGCCTACAGCGCCCCCCAGGCCCAATACGGGACAAGGGTGGTCCCGTACGGGACAAACCAATTTAGCCCAAAGTACGAGATGTCCCGGCTAATACGGGACAGTTGGCAACCCTATTCAGCATCCGCCATGCAGCATTGGTTTGCCAGCCACTCCTGTTCATCACACACACTGGCCCTCACCTTAACTTACGTTCCTCCAGCCTGATCGGAACAAGAGCTCACAAAAAGCTGAGACCACTAACTTACTCCAGCACTTTGTGTTTTTTTTTGTAAGCCAACATCTGCACTTCCTTGTGGCTACATATTAGCTCTTTCATCGATGTTATGTTTTAAATAAGAATGGCCCCGACCTGAAATGTCATCTATCCATATGCTCCAGAGATAGACTCAAAAAGCTGGAGTAACTCAGCGGGTCAGGCAGCATCTCTGGAGAGAAGGAATGGGTGACGTTTCGGGTCGAGACCCTTCTTCAAACTGAGAGTCGGGCAAATGGAAACGAGATATATAGTCGGTGATATTGAGAGAGATACAGAACAAATGAATGATATGCAAAAACTAACGAAGATCAAGTCTGAAGAAGGGTCTCGATTTAAAACGTCTTCTATTCCTTTTCTCCAGAGATGCTCCCTGACCACACTGAGTTACTCCAGCATTTTGTGTCTATCTTCAGATTAAATCAGCATCTGCAGTTCCTCCCTCCACGTGGGAGCGCTCAGTTAGAGCTGGTCACTTAACCCTTCTCTTCCCACGATTTCTCCGGGAGTTCCAGTTTCCTCCCACAACTCCTTAGGCGTACAGATTTGGAGGTTAATTGGCTTAGGTAAAATTGTAAATTGTCCCTATGTGTGTAGGATAGTGTAAGTGTGCGGGGATCGCTGGTCGGCGCAGACCCAGTTATCCGAAGGCCTATTTCCGCGCTGTATCTCTAAACTAAATTAAACTAAAATCTCAACTCATGGTTCAATGGTTCTTTATTGTCATGTGTACCAAGGTTACAGTGAAACTATTTTTCTACTTAGTCAGGCAGCATCTCTGGAGGAGATGGATAGGAGACATTTTGGGTCGGGACCCTTCTTCAGACTCACAATGTTGCCTATTCACCTTCTCCAGAGATGCTGACTGACCCGCTGAGTTACTCCAGCACTTTGTGTCTTTCTTTGCAAACCAGCATCTGCAGTTCCTTCTGTCTCCTGTAATAAGGGCATTAGATCTGGAATTTTAACAAACAAAGCCAGTCTGGGGAAGATAGACATAAAAAGCTGGAGTAACTCAGCTCGTCAGACAGCATCTCTGGAGAAGAGGAATAGGTGGCGTTTCAGGTTGAGGCCCGTCTTCAGTCTCAGGAAGGGTTGGAGCATTGTTGCAACACATCGCGCTGCTAATGTTGTTCGGGGGAGGAGATCCCTGGTCCTGCCCCAGTTTGGCCTGTGTGTGACTCCAGAACCACAGTGTGGACAGCTCCACAGTCAGGGCAGTGAGGGCAGACAGCCACCACTGACTGCTGTGTCGGCCAGTGCCAGCCCTGGGAGCGGACACAGAAAATAAAATCCATGCCCAATTTCACCAAAACTGAAGCTGGAGAACCATGGCTGCACCTGTGTGAGCCAGGTGTGGGTCACGTGACGCCAGCTGTGGGTCACTGTGGGCCACTGTGGGTCACTATAGGTCACGCCAGCTGTAGGTCATGCCAGCTGTGGGTCATGCCAGCTGTGGGTCACGCCAGTTGTGGATCACGCTAGCTTTGGGTCACGCCAACTGTGGGCCACTGTAGGTCATGCCAGCTGTAGGTCACACGAGTTGTGGATCAGAACCAGCTGTGAATTACACACATCATTGCAAACTGTGCAACTAGTCAGCTGACTTTTAGTGGAGGAAAGGGGAAGGGGAGGGAGAGAGGGGAGGGGGAAAGGAGGGGGAGGGGTGTGTTTGTAGAAGTTACCTGAAATTAGAGGATTCAATATGCATACCCCCCTTACAAGCTGCGTTGTAAGCTTCCCAAGTGAAATATGAGGTGCTGTTCCTCCAGTTTGTGTGTGGTCTTGCTCTGGCAATGGAGGAGGCTCAGGACAGAAAGGTCAGTGTGGGAATGGGAAGGGGAGTTTAAATGGTGAGCAACCGGGAGATCCAGGAGGCCAGGAGGGGGTGGTTTGAGTAGGAAGGGACGAGTGAACCAAAGAGATGCAGAGAGACTGGTCCCTGCGGAAGGCAGGAAGGGTTGGAGGTGGGAATATGTGACTGGTGGTGGGATCACGTTGGAGGTGTTGGAAATGTTGGAGGATGATGTCTGACACAAAATGCTGGAGTAACTCAGTTGGACAGGCAGCATCTTTTGAGAGAAGGAATGGGTGACGTTTCGGGTCGAGACCCTTCTTCAGACTGATGTCAGGGGAGTGGGTGGTACAGAGGTAAAATGTTGTCGGAGACAGTAAGACTGGTCGGAGAACTGGGAAGGGGGAGGGGATGGAGAGAGAGGGAAAGCAAGGACTACTTGAAGTATGGAGGATGATGTGCTGGATGTGGAGGTTGGTGGAGTGAAGGTGAACACCAATCAGTCCTTGCCCCAAGCATAAATTCAGCAAGATTTAGACAAGGAGCGTCTGAGATACTTGGCAAACAAAATAATGGTTCTACACGAAACTATCTCAAGCTACGAGATTATCACTGAAATTATTTCAAACAACAATGGGCAAGATATTACAAGGCATAGTTTGTTCGGACGTAATGCAGAATATTGTGTTATAGCTGCAGAGAAAGTGCAGGTGAAAAAGTGGAACTCACGCAAGGTGGTAGATTGGAGGGTTGGGAATTCATCCCTGTCAGATCCGAGGTCTTTGCAAAAGTCTGATAACAGAATTTCCTTTGGCTTCTGAGCTGCTGTGCAGTGGCCCTGACATCCACCATCACAGTCACCATTTGAGAGACTGGTGATGGTGCACATTAACAACCCCCCAGCCAGCCTTGATCCACTGCACTTTGCTCACCGTTGCAACAGGTCCACAGCCGACCCCATCTCCCTGTCCCCAAACACATCTCTGGTACACCTAGACAACAACTCCAATGCTATGCTCCTATTTATTGACCATAACTCTGCCTTTGAATCCTATCTAAACTCATCTCCAAACTCCTGGAGCTAGGAATCAGCTCTCCCCTCTGCCACTGGATCCTTGACTTTAAGACCCACAGACCTTAATTAGTGAGGGTAGATGACAACACCTCCTCCGCAATAACTCTCAACACCGGGGCCCACAAAGATGCATTCTCAGTCCGCCACCATACTCCCTTTACAACTTTGTAAGTGCCCTTTATGGGCGACTATTTGCATACCTTGGGTATGCAAACAAAGAATCTAAGGGCCTAAACTGTCGGGAACTCAGGACCTGCAGGTATTAATACGGTATTAGGCCTGGGGTGGCACTGTAGGTCCGGACCTGTAGGCCCTGACACTGTAGGCCCCGACGGTGTAGGGCCCGACGCTGTAGGTCCAACTCTCTAGGTTTCTGACATTTTAGCTCCGGACAGTCTAGGTCCTGACTCCTGAGGCCCGGGCACCGCCTAAAGGAGATTGCGTAGCAACCCGCCTCCCAGCCCGGGCCGCCGCCATTAGTGGAGCGGGAGCACGTGGCTGTTCCCTTGGTGATGTCATCCTTTAACCCTTATTTGGGAGTGAGGAAGTTGGCAACCCTACTAATATGGGACAAGGGCGGTCCCGTACGGGCCAAAACAATTTAGCCCAAAATGCAGGATGTCCCGGCTAATACGGGACAGTTGGCGACCCTACCCTACGCACACTGCCCTACACCCAATGGGTAGGTTGATGAGCATTTGTTGGCACCGTGCCTGTACTCGCTGGAAGTTAGAAGAATGAGGAAGGACCTCATTAAAACATCCAGAAAGGTTTGGATAGAGTGGATGTGGAGAGGATGTTTGAATGAATGGTGGAGTAGATTTTAGATTTTTAGATTTAGATTTAGAGATACAGCGCAGAAACAGGCCCTTCGGCCCACCGGGTCCGCGCCGCCCAGCGATCCCCGCACATTAACACTATCCTACACACACTAGGGACAATTTTTTTACATTTGCCCAGCCAATTAACCTACATATCTGTACGTCTTTGGAGTGTGGGAGGAAACCGAAGATCTCGGAGAAAACCCATGCAGGTCACGGGGAGAACGTACAAACTCCGTACAGACGGCGCCCGTAGTCAGGATCGAACCTGAGTCTCCGGCGCTGCATTCGCTGTAAGGCAGCAACTCTACCGCTGCGCCACCGTGGCGCCAAGTAGACTTGATGGGCTGAATGGCCTACTTTACTCTTGTTCCTTATGACCTTATGACTGCCCGTGCTGCATGACTCTACGACCAAGACTGCATGCTGGTCCCACCATCTCGCCAACATCTCTCGGCTCCTGACCGAAAAAACCAAAGCTCCTGGGGCTCCAGTGCCGAGCTCCCTCACCCACCCTCCCCCCCCTCCCACAGGGGTCTTCTTCTCCAGGATGGGACGGACGGATGTGGGAAATCCTCGGGGGCTGGGGGTGGGGTTGGGGGGGTGGGGGGGTTGAGAGTTCATGGGAAAATGGTTTTGAAATGAAGCAGGAGGCGGTGGGCGAGTGGGTGACAGCTCGGGGGAGAATTACTACCCTGGGTGTTATCGCGGGCTGCAGCTGTTTGTGGCTGACTGAGGGCCTTTATCAGGCTTGGCGGAGGAGCTGTGAGCACTGTCTGTGTGGGAGCCATCAGCAGGGGTGGGTTGCAGACGGAGCTTCCGAGGCCCCCTGACCATGAGTGATTTATGCACTGCCGCTGGGCGGACAGCTTTATCGCTGGCAGTTACCCACAAGACCAGACCTGATGAATGTTAAACTGAACAAAACCCGCTGTGGCAGCAAGACGATCAATAAAAAGCAGCTCATTTGCAGTTTTCAACATTCATTGATATGACATTGTCTAAGATCATAAAAGTTCATTAGTGATAGGAGCAGAATTAGGCCATTCGGCCCTTCAAGTCTACTCCTGCCATTCAATCACAGCTGATCTATCTCTCCCTCCTAACCCCGTTCTCCTGCCTCCTCCCCAGAACCCCTGACTCCCATCTGGGAAGGAACAGCAGATGCTAATTTATGCTGAAGATGGACACAGAGCGTGTCTGGAGATAAAGGATGGGTGACATTTCAGGTCGGGACCCTTCTTCAGACTGGTGGCACTTGATACAGTTGGCACTATTTGCCACTCCTCACGGTGTGGGGAGTTTCTTGTTCTCCAAAGTTCCTCCCTCGGACACAGGAAGCCTCTGCTGGGGGCAGTGCCACCATCTTCCTGTCTCCCCTGGTCTTCTCCTTCCACCTCCCCTTGAAGCAGACACTGGCTATTGGCGGCCACTAGAAGCCAGGCTTCTCATCATCACAGTGGCACAGCTGGTAGAGCTGCTGCCTCACAGGGCCGGGTTCGATCCTGACCGCGGGTGCTGTCTGTGTGGAGTTTGCATGCTCTCCCTGTGACCACATGGGTTTCCTCCGGGTGCTCCGGTTTCCTCCCGCACCACGACGACATGCGGGTTTGTAAGTTAACCGCCCTCTGTAAATTGCCCCGAGTGTGCAGGGAGTTGATGAGAAAGTGGGATGACATAGAACTGGTGTGATCGATGGTCGGTATAGACTCGGTGGGCCGAAGGGCCTGCTTCCACACTGTATCTCTAAACTAAGCTTGGAGACCTCTTGACATGCTGCGAATCTACAAACATCTCCAGACTCCCCTGCCACACTGGGTTCCTTCAAACTAGTTTGCTTTAATGTCTGAGAATCTGCTTCCACTACCAAGGATGTTTTCTCACTGTGAGTTTGCACTAAAGCCTTGTTTTGTTTTACACACAGCCTTGCCCTTTCCTTATCTTGGATGATTTATGTGTGATTTATATTTTTATTGATTGTCTGAGTCTATGTACCTGTGATACCTGTGTTACCTGTGATACCTGTGATACCTGTGATACCTGTGATACCTGTGTTACCTGTGTTACCTGTGATACCTGTGGTACCTGTGATACCTGTGATACTGCTGCAAGTGTTACCTGTGTTACCTGTGATACCTGTGTTACCTGTGATACCTGTGATACTGCTGCAGGTGTTACCTGTGTTACCTGTGTAACCTGTGATACCTGTGATACCTGTGATACCTGTGCCTCACCATGCTTGTGCACTACAATTAACACTGACACAAAGTGCTGGAGTATCTCAGCCAATCAACCAGCATCTGCAGTTCCTTGCTTCTACATCTGACGATAAATACTGATTTAGTCTGAAGAAGGGTCTCGACCCGAAACGTCACCCATTCCTTCTCTCCAGAGATGCTGCCTGACCCGCTGAGTTACTCCAGCATTCTGTGTCTGTATTTGGTTTAAACCGGCATCTGCAGTTCCTTCGTACGCGATAAATACCGGTTGACCACTATGACTGACGGAATTTCCGACAATATGTGTGCACTGAATGCCTTGTTGAACAGGTTTGACTGACACACAAGAACATAATTTATACACAAGTTATCCAAGACAGGGAAAGGGAAAAGTCTGTGCAAAAAACCACAACCCACTGGTCATAGAGTCATCATGTCAGACAGCATGGAAACAGGCCCTTTGGTCCAACTTGCCCATTCCAAACAAGATGCCCCATCTATGCTAGTCCCACCTGCCAGCTTTTGGCATTTCCTTCTATACCTTTCCTATCCATGTATCTGTCCAAATGTCTTTTAAATGTTGTAATAGTACCTGCCTTAATTGCCTCCTCTGGCAGCTCATTCCATTTACCCACCACCCTCTGTGTGAAAGATAGACACAAAATGCTGAAATAACTCAGCGGGACAGGCAGCATCTCTGGAGAGAAGGAATGGGTGACGTTTCGGGTCAAGACCCTTCTTCGGACTGAGAATCATGGGAGAGGGAGACAAGATTTGGAAGGGTGAGGGGTAAAAACGAAACATCAAAGGGGATGAGGTTCAAGGAAAATGTAGAATGGATCATTGTTAGCGAGGAGAAGGTGACAACAAAGCATGTCAAGATGAAATATAATCAAGACGACAGTCAGACTGGTCGGAGAACTAGAATGGGGGAGTGACGGAGAGAGAGGGAAAGCAAAGGTTACTTGAAGTTAGAGAAGTCAAAAGTCATACTAACCCATAATGGTGTAGCCCCCATCCTCACCCCCACCCTCACCCCACCTTAACCTATCCTCTTTTTGCACCTCTCTTCCAGCTTTGTCCCCCCTACTACAATCAGTCTGAAGTGTCCCGACCCTAAACATTACCTATCCATGTTCTCCAAAGGTGCTGCCTGACCTTCTGAGTTACTCCAACACTTTGGGTCTTTGTTTCCAAGTAAAATACCACATACAGGCTTTCTAATGGTGGGTACCTATGGGATATCTTGGACATACAATTAAAACTGAACAAGACTGGACAAAATTGACCATCAATCATTCATTTCAATTTAAACTGAGTGAAATTAGCCCACTCATTTTAAAACCAAACTCATCAAGAGACGTTAGTCTTAAGGGCCACATCTTATCTCCAAAATTTCTAAATTCTTCACCCTTGTCAAGAAGTCCCCTGTTTAAAAGCAAACATGCCAACTTCTGCAATTAAACGTCCAGTTGCAGCTCTTTAGTTCAAAATTCCTCCCATAAATGGACATGTATACGAGAAATGTAACAACCCAAAACAACCCCCTCGCGTAATTATGAAACATTATTCCACCTAGTCGGTCAGGAACTCAACATTTTTGCCAGTCCTCTTGCTTGAAGAACATTTTAAGATCATGAACTCCTGAAGCCTTGATACCATTTAAAGCATTTCCAACCAAATTCTGGTCCACTCTTCACAAAGGAGGCATTCGGAGCAAAACACTGTCTCCACAAAGACCAGGTTGCAAAGGGTTAACGATTCCCAGCTGATACGGAAGCCTTTTGAAAGATGGAGTTGAATTAAGGGATGGCCGGCTGATATTCACACCCGGCACTGGGCCTGTACTCGCTGGAGTTTTGGAGGATAAGGGGGACATCATTATCATTGAAACTTACCGAATGGTGAAAGGCTGGATTGAGTGGAAGTGGAGAGGATGTTTCCACTATCAGGAGAGTCTAGGACCAGAGTCCAGAGCCACAGAATAAAATGACAAACCTACAGAAAGGAGATGAGGAGGAATTCCTTTAGTCAGAGGGTGGTGAACCAGTGGAATTCATTGCCACAGACCATTGCTGTGCAGGCCAAGTCATTGCGTATTTTTAAGGAGGAGATCGACAGATTCTTGATTAGTGGGGGTGCCAGAGGTTATGGGGAGAAGCCAGGAGAATGGGGTTAGGAGGGAGAGATAGATCAGCCATGATTGAATGGCGGAGTAGACTTGATGGGCCGAATGGCCTAATTCTGCTCCTAGACCTTATGAACATGCTGTTACTCAATGTCATTCCTTCCACTCTGTTGATTACACTGCACTCAGCGCTGGCTGATGGTTAAACAAACATAATCCGTATAATGTGAGTTGTCTTGCCAGGTTCACATCAGTCTTCCCATCTGGGTCACAAGACTGGATGTGCATCATGTTTGGGCTCTCATTCAGGCTTTTGGCCTACTGTTTAGATTAGTTTAGAGAGACTGCAGGGAAACAGGCCCTTCGGCCCACCGGGTCAATGCCGACCAGCGATCCCCGCACACTAGCACTATCCCACACACACATGGGACAATTTACAATTTTACCAAAGCCAATTAGCCTACAAACCTGTACGTCTTTGGAGTGTAGGTGGAAACCGGAGCACCCGGAGAAAACCCACGCAGGCCACAGGGAGAACGTACAAACTCCGTACTGACAACCCCCCTAGTCAGAATCGATCCGGGGTCTCTGGCGCTGTGAGGCAGCAACTCTACCGCTGCGCCACCATGCCACATGGTCTCTCTCAAACAACAAACATAGAACAGTACAGCACAGGAACAGGCCCTTCGGCCCACAATGTCCACACTGAACACGCTGCCAAGTTACATTGATCCTCTTTGCCTGCATGTGATCCTTATCGAACAAAGTGCTGAAGTAACTCAGCGGGTCAGGCAGCATCTCGGGAGAAAAAGGATGGGTGACATTTTGGGTCGGGACCTTCTTCAGACCCGAAACATCACCTATCCTTTCTCTCCAGAGATTTTGCCTGACCCGCTGAGTTACTTCAGCACTTTGTGTCTATCTTTGGTATCAACTAGCATCTCAATTCCTTTCTACATGTGTGATCCATGTCCCTCCATTCCCTGCATAATCCATGTGCCTACCTAAAAGCCACTTAAATGCCTCTGAACTAAGCACTGGTCTCAATGTCCACAGTTGCTCCCTCAGTCAGGCCTCCCTGATGCTTCTAAACTCATAAAATCATGAGATCATAAGACACAGGAGCAGAATTAGGCCATTCAGCCCATCGAATTTGCTCCACCATTCGATCACTGCCAATCTATTTTTTCCTCTCAACCCTGTTGTCCTGCCTTCTCCCTATAACCTTTGATGGAATGAGATCTTCTGACCTAATTCCACAGATCGAGAGTAGCTGGTATTCCCACTCGCACTACCCCATTCCTGGTCCGGGGGTAGGGCCTGCGCCACAGTTGGAGTGGGGGGCATGTGTGTCCCGGTGATAATGACCCTGTCAGGGAGTGTCCTGTGTGATTGTTCTTAGGGTGCCTCACCCTGGCTGGGCATAGACTGTTCCCCCCCCCCCTCCACCCCCCACCACACCCTCCTCTCCCAACTCACGGTGCCAAGGACACTGGGCTTGGCTACAATCCTTCACCACCCCCATGAAGGACCTTCATCCACAAGGTCCCAGCAAGGACCAGGTTCTCCTGTTCCATCCCTGGACATGGTGGCCAAGGTTGCTTTTCATTGACCTTCTTCTTTGGAATCTGTTGGAGATTAGGCAGGCATGGGCCATGATTTATTGCAGGGAGGCAATATCTTGGCACTTTCTTATAGCTTCGTCTCATCTAGATATCAGAATTAGGGGGTAGGGCATCTGGTGCCTATGTCCTCTAACAGGGCCTGTTCCACCATTTGCCAAGATCATGGCTAACCTTCCACCTTAGTTCAACTTCGGTTCAGTTTAGTTTCCTTTAGTTTATTGTCAGGGAGGAACTGCAGATGCTGGTCTAAACCGAGGATAGATACAAAAATGCTGGAGTAACTCAGCGGTTCAGGCAGCATCTCCGGAGAGAAGGACAGTCTGAAGAAAGGTCTCAACCCGAAACATCACCCATTCCTTCTCTCCAGAGATGATGCCTGTCCCGCTGAGTTACTCCGGCATTTTGTGTCGATCTTTAGTTTGTGGTTGCATATACCGAGATACTGTGGAAAGCATTTATTGCGTGCTCACCAGTCAGCAGAAAGGCAAAACATGATTACAATCGAGCCATTTGAGATAAATAACGTTCTATCGTATTGTATTGTTACGGTGTAGAGATACATGATATGGGAATAACGTTTAGTGCAAGATTTAATCCCTACACAGTCTCTATATCCTGCTATTCCTGCACTCTCCCCTTGAACGCCACATGATTTAGAATTCCATGCATTGCTCAGGTATCTGCTCTTGCTTGTTCGACATTCAATGGTTGCCGATCAGTCCCCTCCCACTACCACTGGCTACGTAAACTGGCCTCTCTCCGTCTCTGCATCTCCTGACGTTTGTCTTGAAGACACAGGAGCACGTGAGCTGTCAGACACCAGTTGATCTCACTCCCCCGTGTTAATGCTGTGCAGCAGTAGAGTTGCTGCCGTACAGTGCGTGCAGCGCCGGAGACCCGGGTTCGATCCCGACTACGGGTGCTGTCTGTGTGGAGTTTGTACGTTCTCCCCGTGACCTGCGTGGGTTTTCTCCGAGATCTCCGGTTTCCTCCCACACTCCAAAGATGTGCAGGTTTGCAGGTTAATTGGCTTGGTATAAGTGTAAATTGTCGCTAGTGTGTGTAGCGTAGTGTTTATGTGCGGGGATCGCTGGGCGGTGCGGACTCGGTGGGCCGAATGGCCTGTTTCCACGTTGTATCTCGAAACTAAACTATGCGAATCTGTTTACAGCTTCTGTGCACGTATCTTTAAAAAAATAAATCCAAATCAGCTTTATTCAAAGTTACAAATAGGTACAATACGGGAACTGTGCAAAAATCTTTCTGACATTCTCGGAGGCTAAACGTACATTCAATTCCTCATTGCATGGTGTTTGCACAATTTTACCCCGCTGCCTTTGACACTCATGTACCCCCTGCGGTGTAAGTCCTTCTCTTGTATGAGGAGTGTCCCCTCCACAGCCGACCCCCCCCCCAATGTTCAGCGTCGGACAGACCCGAGACAGACCCCCTCCCCCACGCACACAGTCTTTTATTTCCTTAACGAGGAGCTTTTATTCAATTAAACACAAATCAAATTGAATTGAATTGAATTGAATGCAGAATAATAACGAAATCAAGACTGCCGTTGGCAGTTTACAAACAACAGTCAAACAGTTTTCAGATTAAAATGTTGTCAACTTTATCGACAATACACTCGACCCCCCCCGTGGTGACCAGCGTTCACGGAAGGCCCCTAAAGTCCCCGTGGACACCGCGTGTTCCCTCTCCAGGGACACATGGCGCAGATGTAGGCGCGGGAGAGGGGTAGGCAGTCGACTCGGGCAGATACTAGATACTAAAGATACTAGAGGAGCAAGATGAACCACTCTTTCAATATCGCCTATACTGAAGTGTAGTACGCAAAGGAGCGTAACGTCCGCCATTTTAGTAAGCAAAGCCCGCCGTTCGCTATGCCTCTCGCAGTGTAATCAGTGTTTTGGGGGAACAATGTGTGTGATGATACCATAAAAATGCAGAATATATCTCATCTATCAACTCACAGATTTTTGTTATTTTTCTTTTAAAATGTTTCTGCAAGTTTCTGCCAACTAAAATGGCGCCGTGACGTACTGCGGTTTTTAGGGTTGAGTGGTTATCTTTGGGCAGGACCCTCGACTGCCCGC